>NC_053496.1:140168050-140315550 GCF_905171775.1 Rana temporaria | reverse complement strand
TATAACACAAACATTCACTATATATAAAAATAGACACAAAAAAGGAGATATTAATTTATACTAATAAATAACCCAAAGTGGAGATTCATGATTGGTTTATAAATGAATTTACATCCCACTCCACGTTAAGCCCGTGGGGCGTATAACATTTTAGCTGGTATATCCAATATACTTCCAACTTAGATACACCCCTCGTGCCTGGTTCACCCCTCCAATGAGGTACAAAGTGATCTATAATTTGGAACAAAGTTCCCTCGACCTTCTTATTGTGGTGTTCCAAGTAATGTCTTGGTACAGTGTGTTTGGGATACCCTGCCAAAATCTTGGCAATATGTTCACCTGCCCTTGTGGAAAAGTTCCGTATGGTACGCCCCACGTACTGTTTTCCACAAGGGCAGGTGAGAAGGTAGACAACATACCGAGTGGCACATGTTGAAAATTGCTTAATGGGGAATTCAACCCCGGTAGCCGTAGATCTAAATTTAATAGATTTCTTCTTGGTAATGTTGTACGTACACACCTTACACCTCCTGCATGGATGATACCCCTTAGAAAGAGGGAAAAAATTGGGTTTGACTGGGGGGTCTGGGACATTTGGTGCGATCTGATTCCTCATTGACATTGCCCCTCGATATATTACCGATGCACTATTGGGTAAGGTAGGTCCTAAGGTGGGATCACTCGTTAGTATATTCCAATGTTTTTGGATGATTGACCTAATCTGCTTATATTGCATAGAGAATGTGGTGAAAAAAGAGTTCTTAAACCTACTATCCTGTATCGTTTTGACTTTCTCCCGTGTCAAGGTGGCCCTATCAATCATTGAAATTCTTTCAATTTCATCCTGGATAAGATTCTCAGAGTATCCCTTATCAACAAAACGATTCTTGAGGATCTTTGCTTGTTCTTTAAAGTCTGCCACATTAGAACAGTTCCGTCTAATTCGCAGAATCTGGCTACGTGGGACAGACTTCAACCAGGAGGGATGATGGCAGCTGTCAACCGGGATAAACCCGTTACGGTCAGTTTGTTTAAAGTGGGTTTTAGTTTGTAAACTATTATTTTGTACAAAAATTTCCAGATCCAAAAAGTTTATTTTAGAGGTACTAGCCTCATATGTTAAATTGATTCCAACTTGATTGTCATTAAGATGACTCATGAAGGACTCCAAGGACCCAAGGTCACCACGCCATAGGAGGAGGATGTCATCTATGTACCGCGCCCAGAGAACTATCTCCGGTCGGGCGGCAGCATAGACGACATCCTCCTCCCATTTGGCCATAAAAATGTTTGCGAGACTGGGGGCAAACTTAGCCCCCATCGCGACTCCCTTATGCTGTAAGTAGAAATCCCCCGCATGCCAAAAATAATTATGCGTAGTCGCAAACCTGAGGAGATCCATTACAAACAATCTTTGCAGAATAGGGAGATCTGATGACCTATTGAGAAAACATTCCACTGCTTGGAAGCCTAAGTGATGGGCTATACTGGTGTAAAGTGAGGCCACATCAGCTGTGACAAGAATAATGTCATTGGTGTATATCACTTCCTCAAGTTTGGCAATAGTATGCCTGGTGTCCTTGAGGTAGGACGGAATGTTTTTCACTATGGGTTGGAGGTGGAAATCAATGTATTTCCCCAATCTGGAAGTGACGGAGTTGATGCCACTGATAATTGGTCTTCCTGGGGGACATGTGCTATGTTTATGAATTTTTGGCAGGTAGTATATAACGGGGATACGTGGCACCTTGGGTACCAAGAAGCATCGTTCCTTGTTATTAAGGATGCCTCTCTGTGTACCCTTCTCCACTAATTTCTTTAAGGAGTGGGTGTAACTACTAGTGGGGTTAGATGGTAACTTGATATAAGTCACATCATCCTCTAGTAGTCTTGACATCTCTGAGTTATAGGCAGACTTGTCAAGAACTACTATCCCCCCACCCTTGTCAGCAGGGCGTATGACAAGATCCTTTCTCTCACATAGGGATTTCAAGCCGTTCTTAATATTGGGATCAGAATAAAACCTTTTTAAAGGCAATTCTTCGTTTCATGGATGTTGAGTCTGTGATGCGGATTCGCCGTTAGGTGAGGGTGGAGCATTCCCCGTGTCCCGCATCCTCACATTGGACAGAGGCTGTCATGTGGGACGGGAGGAGATGAAGTCACATATTGCAGCACCGCGATTGGTACCCTCAGCCGCGCCCACGTTGTCTCATCTCCGGTGGTTGAAACGCAGGAAGAGGAAGTAGCAGTGGGTGAGACGCACGCCCGAGGGGAGTGGATTATCAGGTGCAGATCACAGGTGAGTTAACCATATGGCTATATATAGGTGCAGGTAGAGTTATGGATCAGCTCTATAACCCTGTTGATGTCTGTGAGACGAAACCGGTCGGTTAGAAGTTTGATCCATACCACCAATACTGTGTCAGTTTATGGTATCTGCCTGCTGTGAATTTTTTTCTTTGATGTGCCGTGGTGAACGAGTGTCTCTACCGTTTGAGTCTTTTTTCATTTTATCATTTTTTACTTTGGACAATTCCCTTGCTGTGTACTAATTTTATGAGATTTGGACTATCTCCTTGTTAATGTCAAAACTTTTTTGATTGAGAATTTTAAATAAATCTCTACACTATGAGGAGGTGTTTTCTCCCTCTTTTCTCATATCACTTATGAAATTGGGAGTTCCCCCCCCTGTATCATCTCATGTGACGTTCCTGTGGCTGCTGTTACCAACTTTCCTCCTGGGATCCATCCGGAATATCGGAAACGGGATATCCATCTACCCATTGGTGCAACTGGAGGACGGCCAGCATACATAAGCCCTGAGGACCTACCCACCATACGGTGAGCTGTGGGTCAACTTAAGCTGGTAAGAGTACCTTAATTTTTATATGCCAAGGAATTGAAGATGTGCATTTTCTGAGGGAAAGGATTCTCCATTGATGTGGAAGAAGTGTTTCCAGCTGAAGTGACGAACAGTCAACTCTGGGGAAGCTTTGGAAGTTCCCTCTTCTCCCCCCCTTTCCACTTTTCAGAACTTTTTTATTTGTGTTTATCCGCACTTATAATCACTTATTACCTAAGAATTTTCTTTTGTATGTTCCTTTATGCCGCATAGGTGTAATATTAGCACTCAGAGTTAATCTAGCTCTGATATATATGTAAGATTGTTTCACGGAGTTGGTTTCCCTAATACAACTCTTATTATAGAGGTCACATCCTCAACACCACTCAGTGGTTACCCTTCTTCTTTTTATAGTTTTGGCGCTACATTTATTTTCTTTTTTCTGCTTACACTTATCCACTGGTATGTTGGCTGCCTATTTACACTATATACACACATAGATTTGTTTAGCGCAATATATTCTTTTATATATACTATTTGCACTTGGATTTCATATATTGCTGCCATACAATAATGGATGTGTTTGACTATCGTACTAGTCGCACTCTTAACACTGAAGGTGTATTTACTGTTCTGAAAACAGACTCGGAAACGGGTGGTCTCTTTATGAGACTTAAGAACATAATGACCTCGGAACTCCATCTCCAATGGGACATGGCGTTCTTGGAACAATATGTCAAGGAGAACATGGTCCCCAGAGGGTTAAGATGGGATGTACACCCCCAACAGGGAGATCCCGATCTTGAGTCCTGGTACCAGTTTTTTAACCTTAAGGGTGTATCCCTTTTAAATTTTTTAATCGATAGGAAAAAGACCCGACTGTCCAACTTAGATAGAGAAATTAAAGAAATTAAGGAGAAACTTATTCCTTTTAAATCCTCCACGGAATACATCACCTTATCTGCCAGTTTGAAGATTCATCTGGAGAAAGAGGAGCGGGAACAGAAACATAAAAAACAGAAAAAATACACGAGAGATTCTGCTGATTATAGATCTCATTCGATTTTTAGTTGGCAGAATAAGGAGAATACTGGGGTGGGTACGGGCCCCTCTAGTGTGGAAATGGATGTTTCCCAACCATCTACGAATGAGGCTAAAGTCCTTACTTTCTCCCAGTCCATACCAACATCAGGTCCCCCTAATAGAGATATTGGTTATGGTTATTATCCTGGTCCTCGAACCCCTAATCAGTCCCAAGGGGGCCCTCCCCCAAGGACTAAGGGGAAAGGTAAAGGCCCGAGAAGGGGTTCACACCGTTCAAGAGACCCATCCCGTGAATATCATACTAATGATTATTCACCTCGGAGAAGGAATGAATCCTACTACCACCCTCCTAGGGGATATGGAACACCGGGCAGGGGTGGGGGTGGACCATATACACCTAGGAAGGACTACCCACCCAGACATTATGACCCCTACTATGGATATCTAGAAAGAGAGGAAGATTATTTCGACAGACCACCCTACAATTATAACCAGGTTCAACCTAATCAAACCCAATCGGGGGATTTTCACAAGGGACAGGGCAACCACCCCAAAGGGGGAGAACCAAACGGGGGTCGAGAGGGGGGCGGCGCGCCCGGAAGAAAAAGGCCGAGAGTATAACAGGTACTGGGGTGTTTAATTTAAGCACCTCTACCTTTAATGATGCTGAAAGACGAGTTCTAGATAAGGGCCTGAAGTTTGTTCCTCCGAAAGGACTTAACAAATTCCAGACCTTTATAGACGTACAAAAATTTACGAGAAAATTGAGTATCCAAAGATACTTCATCTCCAATCCAACCAGACCAAATATAGCAGATGTCACAACGGGTGTTAGACACACAGGCCTTTCGAACCCTTCTCTTTTTAATCCTCCCTGCCCTTTGGCACCGAGTATTAAAGTCTTCAGAGACTTGGTTGTGAAGGACCTAGAAGAATTGCCTTTAAAAAGGTTTTATTCTGATCCCAATATTAAGAACGGCTTGAAATCCCTATGTGAGAGAAAGGATCTTGTCATACGCCCTGCTGACAAGGGTGGGGGGATAGTAGTTCTTGACAAGTCTGCCTATAACTCAGAGATGTCAAGACTACTAGAGGATGATGTGACTTATATCAAGTTACCATCTAACCCCACTAGTAGTTACACCCACTCCTTAAAGAAATTAGTGGAGAAGGGTACACAGAGAGGCATCCTTAATAACAAGGAACGATGCTTCTTGGTACCCAAGGTGCCACGTATCCCTGTTATATACTACCTGCCAAAAATTCATAAACATAGCACATGTCCCCCAGGAAGACCAATTATCAGTGGCATCAACTCCGTCACTTCCAGATTGGGGAAATACATTGATTTCCACCTCCAACCCATAGTGAAAAACATTCCGTCCTACCTCAAGGACACCAGGCATACTATTGCCAAACTTGAGGAAGTGATATACACCAATGACATTATTCTTGTCACAGCTGATGTGGCCTCACTTTACACCAGTATAGCCCATCACTTAGGCTTCCAAGCAGTGGAATGTTTTCTCAATAGGTCATCAGATCTCCCTATTCTGCAAAGATTGTTTGTAATGGATCTCCTCAGGTTTGCGACTACGCATAATTATTTTTGGCATGCGGGGGATTTCTACTTACAGCATAAGGGAGTCGCGATGGGGGCTAAGTTTGCCCCCAGTCTCGCAAACATTTTTATGGCCAAATGGGAGGAGGATGTCGTCTATGCTGCCGCCCGACCGGAGATAGTTCTCTGGGCGCGGTACATAGATGACATCCTCCTCCTATGGCGTGGTGACCTTGGGTCCTTGGAGTCCTTCATGAGTCATCTTAATGACAATCAAGTTGGAATCAATTTAACATATGAGGCTAGTACCTCTAAAATAAACTTTTTGGATCTGGAAATTTTTGTACAAAATAATAGTTTACAAACTAAAACCCACTTTAAACAAACTGACCGTAACGGGTTTATCCCGGTTGACAGCTGCCATCATCCCTCCTGGTTGAAGTCTGTCCCACGTAGCCAGATTCTGCAAATTAGACGGAACTGTTCTAATGTGGCAGACTTTAAAGAACAAGCAAAGATCCTCAAGAATCGTTTTGTTGATAAGGGATACTCTGAGAATCTTATCCAGGATGAAATTGAAAGAATTTCAATGATTGATAGGGCCACCTTGACACGGGAGAAAGTCAAAACGATACAGGATAGTAGGTTTAAGAACTCTTTTTTCACCACATTCTCTATGCAATATAAGCAGATTAGGTCAATCATCCAAAAACATTGGAATATACTAACGAGTGATCCCACCTTAGGACCTACCTTACCCAATAGTGCATCGGTAATATATCGAGGGGCAATGTCAATGAGGAATCAGATCGCACCAAATGTCCCAGACCCCCCAGTCAAACCCAATTTTTTCCCTCTTTCTAAGGGGTATCATCCATGCAGGAGGTGTAAGGTGTGTACGTACAACATTACCAAGAAGAAATCTATTAAATTTAGATCTACGGCTACCGGGGTTGAATTCCCCATTAAGCAATTTTCAACATGTGCCACTCGGTATGTTGTCTACCTTCTCACCTGCCCTTGTGGAAAACAGTACGTGGGGCGTACCATACGGAACTTTTCCACAAGGGCAGGTGAACATATTGCCAAGATTTTGGCAGGGTATCCCAAACACACTGTACCAAGACATTACTTGGAACACCACAATAAGAAGGTCGAGGGAACTTTGTTCCAAATTATAGATCACTTTGTACCTCATTGGAGGGGTGAACCAGGCACGAGGGGTGTATCTAAGTTGGAAGTATATTGGATATACCAGCTAAAATGTTATACGCCCCACGGGCTTAACGTGGAGTGGGATGTAAATTCATTTATAAACCAATCATGAATCTCCACTTTGGGTTATTTATTAGTATAAATTAATATCTCCTTTTTTGTGTCTATTTTTATATATAGTGAATGTTTGTGTTATATCACCACACATTTATTATAAGTATGTCTGCCTGCACCAATTAGCCTACTGGGGATGCATACTACCTGTGATCAATCTGCATACACCACCCCGGGGACCTAATGCATTATAATTGCTGCTTAGGATCCGTTCTCACCACAGAGGCCTATAGCTGTAGCTTATGCCTCTCATTCATCAATGACTCCCTTGGGACGCATTAGATGGAACGCATACGTCACCACGCCCGACGTCAGCTGACGCACACATCGTCGCGGCTAAGTGACTATGCGCACATCACCGCCTGCCCCCTCAGTGATTCGTTTCATGGATGTTGAGTCTGTGATGCGGATTCGCCGTTAGGTGAGGGTGGAGCATTCCCCGTGTCCCGCATCCTCACATTGGACAGAGGCTGTCATGTGGGACGGGAGGAGATGACGTCACATATTGCAGCACCGCGATTGGTACCCTCAGCCGCGCCCACGTTGTCTCATCTCCGGTGGTTGAAACGCAGGAAGAGGAAGTAGCAGTGGGTGAGACGCACGCCCGAGGGGAGTGGATTATCAGGTGCAGATCACAGGTGAGTTAACCATATGGCTATATATAGGTGCAGGTAGAGTTATGGATCAGCTCTATAACCCTGTTGATGTCTGTGAGACGAAACCGGTCGGTTAGAAGTTTGATCCATACCACCAATACTGTGTCAGTTTATGGTATCTGCCTGCTGTGAATTTTTTTCTTTGATGTGCCGTGGTGAACGAGTGTCTCTACCGTTTGAGTCTTTTTTCATTTTATCATTTTTTACTTTGGACAATTCCCTTGCTGTGTACTAATTTTATGAGATTTGGACTATCTCCTTGTTAATGTCAAAACTTTTTTGATTGAGAATTTTAAATAAATCTCTACACTATGAGGAGGTGTTTTCTCCCTCTTTTCTCATATCACTTATGGAATTGGGAGTTCCCCCCCCTGTATCATCTCATGTGACGTTCCTGTGGCTGCTGTTACCAACTTTCCTCCTGGGATCCATCCGGAATATCGGAAACGGGATATCCATCTACCCATTGGTGCAACTGGAGGACGGCCAGCATACATAAGCCCTGAGGACCTACCCACCATACGGTGAGCTGTGGGTCAACTTAAGCTGGTAAGAGTACCTTAATTTTTATATGCCAAGGAATTGAAGATGTGCATTTTCTGAGGGAAAGGATTCTCCATTGATGTGGAAGAAGTGTTTCCAGCTGAAGTGACGAACAGTCAACTCTGGGGAAGCTTTGGAAGTTCCCTCTTCTCCCCCCTTTCCACTTTTCAGAACTTTTTTATTTGTGTTTATCCGCACTTATAATCACTTATTACCTAAGAATTTTCTTTTGTATGTTCCTTTATGCCGCATAGGTGTAATATTAGCACTCAGAGTTAATCTAGCTCTGATATATATGTAAGATTGTTTCACGGAGTTGGTTTCCCTAATACAACTCTTATTATAGATAGAGCAGGCAGGCGAGTCAATTAGCTGCAGTTACAGTGTGTAAAGGATATATATGCATCCCAGGTGTTATATATATATATATATATATACACATATACACACATTGTATTCAGTTTAGCTAGATCCGTTCCTGTATTCTCTTCATAAAATACTGACAGGCAGGTGATTGTGCTAGCTGCAGTATTTTTACTTAGTGTCCTTTGCACAGTCAGCACCTAAAGCTTACCTGAATACAATTGCTGGTGTTCTCATACAAATACAGGCAGGGACCTCCAGTATTTTGTTTTAGTGTCCTTTGCACAGTGTGCACCTAAAGCTTACCTGAATACAATTGCTGGTGTTCTCATACAAATACAGGCAGGGACCTTCATTGTTTTGTTTCAGTGTCCTTTGCACAGTGTGCACCTAAAGCTTACCTGAATACAATTGCTGGTGTTCTCATACAAATACAGGCAGGGACCTTCATTGTTTTGTTTCAGTGTCCTTTGCACAGTGTGCACCTAAAGCTTACCTGAATACAATTTCTAGTGTTCTCATACAAATACAGACAGGGACCTCCAGTATTCAGTTTTCATGTCCTTTGCACAGTGTGCACCTAAAGCTTACCTGAATACAATTGCTGGTGTTCTCATACAAATACAGGCAGGGACCTCAGTGGCAGGTTCCCAAACACCACTTTTTCTCACGGAAGGCGATTCTGGCTTTCTACCGGCATGTGGAAGGCAATGTCCATGCCTCGCTGGACAGGGCAGTCAGCGGTAAGGTGCAGCTGGGAAGGATGCAGGACAAGGTACAGTAGTGTTGGAGGTTGTTCTGCCACCACGCCTCCAAAATGCTACTACTGGTCATTGTGACACACCTCTCTCCTCTACCCCCTCCTCTTCTTCTTCCTCCATGGCCTCTTCCTGTGCTTATTTCTCCTCGGAACCAGCAGTGCTCCGTAGGCATTCAAGGGGCTACGCAGGTACACAGGCAAAAAGATGCCATGCGGTGCTTGAGCTGGTGTACTTGGGGGACAGGAGCCACACTGGGGCAGAGATTCTGTCAGCTCTGCAGGGGCAGGCTCAGAGGTGGTTGACGCCACGCCAGCTTAAGCCAGGAATGATGGTTTGCAACAATGGCACCAACCTCCTCTCCGCCCTCCGACAGGGACAACTGACCCATGTGCCCTGTTTAGCTCACGTCCTTAACTTGGTGGTGCAGCGGTTCTTGGGCAGGTACCCGGGGCTTACAGGATGTCCTGAAGCAGGCCAGGAAACTCTGTGTGCATTTTCGATGGTCATATAATGCCAGTGCTTGGCTGGCTGACCTCCAAAAGGAATACAACCTGCCCAAGAGCCGCCTAATCTGTGACATGCCCACCAGGTGGAACTCTATGTTGGCCATGCTGCAGCAGCTGCACATGCATCAGAGGGCCATCAATGAGTATCTGTGCCAATATGGCACCAGGACAGAGTCAGGGGAGCTTGGTTATTTTCCCCATGCCAGTGGGCCATGATCAGGGATGCATGCACTGTCCTGTCACCATTTGAGGCGGCCACGAGGATGGTGAGCATTGACAGCGCATGCATCAGTGACACTGTCCCTTTTATCCACCTGCTGGAGCACATGCTGTATGGAATAATAGACAGGGCACTTGAGGCAGAACAGAGGGAAGAAGAGGAGGACTTCCTTACCTCTCAAGGCCCCCTTTATCCAGACAGTGTTCCTGCTTACCCGCCTATCACACAGGAAGAGGAGGAGGATGAGGATTGTGTCAGCATGGAGGTGGAGCCTAGAACTCAGCATCAGCAGCAGTCTTCAAGGGATCAGTTAAAGTCCCAAGAAACCCATGAACTTGTACATGGCTGGGAGGAGGTGGCTGTGGATCATGTCATCCTGAGTGACCCAGAGGACTCCGGACTGAATGCCTCAGCAAACCTTACGCTGCATGGCCTCCCTGGTCCTGCAAAGCCTGCGGAAGGATCCTCATATTCGTGGTATTAAGGAGAGGGATTATTACTGGCTGGAAACCAGGGCTGGTGCAAGGATTTTTGACACCCTAGACGAAGCCTCATTTTGACCCCCCCGCGCGTGCCATTCGCTCCCCTTCCGTATCCCCCTGCACATCTGTCCCCCCCCCCACATACGCACCAGTTCCCACTCTGTACCTCCCTGCACATATGTTTCCCCCACACATCTGCCCCCCCACACCAGTTCCCACTCTGCACCCCCCTGCACATCTGCCCCCCCACACCAGTTTCCACTCTGTCCCCCCCAGTTCCCACTTTGTACCCCCCCACACATCTGCCCCCCCACACACACACACCAGTTCCCACTCTGTACCCCCCCCCCCCCCCACACACACACACACACATACCTGTCTCCCCCTCACACCAGTTCCCACTCTGTACCTCCCCACACACACACACACACCTGTCTCCCCCCCCACACACCAGTTCCCACTCTGTACCCCCCCCCCACACACACACACACACACACATCTGTCCCCCCCCCACACCAGTTCCCACTGTACCCCCCTGCACATCTCTACCACCCACCAGTTCCCACTCTGCCCCCTCCCCCCAGTTCCCACTCTGTACACCCCCCCACACACATATCTGCCCCCCTCCACACACACACACACACAAACCAGTTCCCCCTCTGTACACAGTGCAATGCACTGTAAACTTAAAAGCAGAGTAAATTTTTTTATTTCTTGTGAGTGGGTGCAGGCTGCAGCAATGAGCGTCCTGCCTGTGCTTCCACTATGTACCTGAGCCAGCGGCGGTGAAGGCTTTTCTGAAGGAGAACGGCACTGCTGACCGTCTGTCTCCTCTTCTCACAACAGATTCCCAAGCGACCAGGAGGAGGGGGGGGGGGTGGTCGGACATCGCGGCAAGTCCGGACTTGCCTACAGGGCTTCAGTCACCATCTCACCTGCCCTGGCCGCTTCAACTTCCACCATCAATCATAATGCAGCACTTCCGGCCAGCTGCTGTCCCGGCTCTCTCCCCTTATCTCACTGCCGCTGCTACAGCACTGCAGGCTGGGAATAGCGTGGTGAAGGCGATGTCTCCACAGGAGCAGCTGCCCCCTAGCTGGCAGGTCCAGGAGGTATTTTAATGATCCAAATCCCCAGCGAGACCTGGAATTTTCCGCCCCCCTACCCTGGCGCCCTAGGCAGCCGCCTGACTTGCCTATGCCTAGCGCCGGCCCTGCTGGCAACCCTCCTTGATCCACGTTACAAGGGTAATGTTGCGGACCTTATCTTGCCGTCGCAGAGTGAGCAGAGGATGAAACATCTTCGGGAGGCCTTACAGAAAAGGTCTGTGCAATGCGTTCCAAGAGACTGGGAGGTTACAAAATCCTGGTCCTGGACAACATGTTGCTGAGGCTTCGGTCAGTCAAAAAAGGAGTGGTGGAGAAGGTGGCCGTCTGACCGATGCGTTCAGACAATTTTTTAGACCGCAGCCCCAAGGTATGATCGGTTCCAGCAACCATTGCCAGTTTTGTCTGTTTTACATGGTGCGGGAATACCTAGGGGCAAGTTTAGACTTGGACCCCTTTCCCACCGAAAATCTTCTGGGTTACTGGGTCTTGAGGATGGATCACTGGTCAGAGCTTGCACAGTATTCAGTTGAGCTACAGGCCTGTCCTGCATTAGGCGTTCTTTCAGGAAACGCACATTCAGTGCTGCTGGAGGCTTTGTAACTGATGACAGGGTGCGCCTGTCCACCGACTTGGTTGATCGACTGACCTTCATAAAAATGAATCAGTCTTGAATCACCACCAGCTATCAAGCACCTGATGCTGATGTAACTGAATATTCTTTTTTTAAATGTCAGATCCCTTCAAGACTGCCTATGCTGATGCTGAGTGACTATCCTGTTATGCTGAGTGACTATCCTCTTCCTCCTCAATGATCATGCTGATACCTTGTAATCACATTTTTGGTTCTGGGCACCACCATCAGTGGCTAAGGCCCAATTTTCTGCCCCTGTTTAACAGGGTCGTGTTATTACAATTTTTGCTGCAATACTTTGCAGCAGGGCTCATTCCTGCACTCCAACTAGAGTATCTGTGAGGGGTTGCAGTGTTGTGGCACCAGTGCCTAAGGCCCAATTTTTCTGCCCCTGTTCAACAGGGGCATGTAATTACAATTCTTGATCTAATATTTCACAGCAGGGCCCATTCCTGCGCCCACCAAGAGTAACTGTGAGGGCTTACAGTGTTGTGGCAACACCACCACCACCACAGGCTCAATTTGTCTGCCCCTGTTCAACAGGTGCATGTAATTACAATTCTTGATCTAATTTTTCACAGTAGGGCCTGTTCCAGCGCCCACCAAGAGTAACTGAGGATTTACAGTGTTGTGGCACCAGCACCACCACCAACAAAGGCCCAATTTTTCTGCCCCTGATCAACAGGGGTATGTAATAACAATTCTTAATCTAATATTTAACAGCAGGGCACATTCCTGCACCCACCAAGAGTAACTGTGAGGACTTGCAGTGTTGTGGCACCACCACCACTACCAAAGGCCCAATTTTTCTACCACTGTTCAACAATGGCATGTAATCACAATTCTGAATATAATAGTTCACAGCAGGGCGTTCCAGTGCCCACCAAGACTAACTGTGAGGGCTTATAGTGTTGTGGCATTATCAACACCTTAGGCCCAAATTTATGCAGAGTATATACGGCAGGCCCCTACTTTCAAACATCCAACTTACAAACGACTCCAACTTGCAAGCGGAAGGAGACAACAGGAAGTGAGAGGAAATCTACCCCTAGGAAGGGAAATTCTCTCCTGTAAGAGGTGTCTCCTGTCCACTGATGCTTTATCACCAATCCTTGTTTCACTAAAGTAAACACTTTTTTAAAACAACATTTGTCATTGGGACAGAAAGTGAGGTGAAATCTTCTGAACATGTGCACAGACAGCAAAACAAATATTACAGGTGTGATAACCATTCCCTATGTTTTCCAAAAAGCTTAAAAATTGATTTTTTGGGCTACACTTTAAAAATGTACCAGTTCAAAATTACAAACAGATTCTACTTAACAACAAACCTACAGTCCAGTTCAGAGTATATAGGGCCTGGGGGCCCCATGTCTTTCCTTTTTTAAATTTGGGTGCAGGGTTCCCCTTAACATCCATACAATTCCCAAAGGGGCTGGTATTGGCCTGGGGGGGGGGGGGGGGACCCATGCCATTTTTAGTTTGTTTAGCTAAAAATAAAAATCCAGTGGTGATTAAATACTACCAAAAGAAAGCCCTACATTCAAAGTGTGACAGCTCTAAAAGCTAAAAAATTGGCCTGGGCAGGAAGGGGATACAAGTACCCAGTAGGCAATTGGTTAAAAGGGGCTATGGGTCGATCTTTGCCTGCTTTGGGCATTATATTCTCAAAGAAATATTGAACATGCACTACTGTGCAGAAGTTTTAGGCAGGTGTGAAAAATTTTGTAAATTAATAAGGCTTTCATAGATAGAAGTGTTATTAGTTTATTTTTATCAATTAACACAATAGCAAGTAAATGAACAGAAAATAAATCCAAAATCAAATCAATATTTGGTGCGACCACCCTTTGCCTTCAAAACAGCATCAGTTCTTCTAGATATCCTTGCATACAGTTTTTGTCACTTTATATAGGAATCGTTAATGGATTTTTCAATTTAAGCCAGGGGTCCTGAAAATACAGCCCGCGGGCCACATGCAGCCCGCCGAGGACATTTATCTGGCCCACCCAGGGCCAAATTCCCGACAGGCCAGGCCTCGGGGCGGGCTGGTTGTAACACAGCGGGAGACTGCTGTGTCAAGGAGCTCACTGTTAAAAGTTTGGGTGCACTGTAATAAAAGTCCCACCCTCCTCCTAGACCAGCTTGTGTGATAGAGGCAGTGTTCTGTCTATCACACGAGCTGGTCTAGGAGGAGGGCGGGAATTTTATCACAGTGCGCCCAAACTTTTTACAGTGAGCCATGACACAGCAGGAGCAGGAGATGCCCTATGTGCACACATACTGACTGGTGAGACATTGTTTGGCACAGTAAGGCTGTGAGGGGGGCTTGCAATGATGGCGAGAGGGGCTCGCAATGATGGCGAGAGGGGCTTGCAATGATGGTGATGGGGGCTTGCAATGATGGCGAGTGGGGGCTTGCAGTGATGGTGAGTGGGGGCTTGCAATGATGGTGAGGGGGGATTGCAATGATGATGAGAGGGGCTTGCAATGATGGTGAGAGGGGCTTGCAATGATGGTGAGAGGGGCTTGCAATGATGGTGAGAGGGGCTTGCAATGATGGTGAGGGGGTGGGTTTTGTTTTTTTCACTTCAAAATAAGATATGTGCAGTGTGCATAGGAATTTGTACATAGTTTTTTTTTTTTAACTATAGTCTGGCCCTCTAACGGTCTGAGGGACAGTGAACTGACCCCCTGTTTAAAAAGTTTGAGGACCACTGATTTAAGCACTTGTCACTTTTAATTCTATTTTGGCACCTTTATATCACTGTATTTTTATATTACTGCATTTTATGAACACAATTGTTATAGTCATATATCTAACTACAAACATATTTTGAGGGAAAAATATTCTGAAACACAAGTTGCATGGATGGATAAGCATGTCTGTATTTCTCAGCATTGAGGATACCATTGATCCTAACCAACTCCCCAACTCCGTTTGCAGAAATGTAGCCCCATACTTTCAAGAAACCTTCACTATGCTTCACTGTTGCCTGCAGAAACTCTTTATTGTACTACCTTTCAGCCCTTTAACAAACAAACTGCATCCTTCTACAGCCAAATATTTTAAATGTTGTTGACTCTTTAGTCCAGAGCACTTGCTTGCATTTTTCTGCACCCCAGTTCCTATGTTTTCATGCATAGTTGAGTCACGTTGCCTTGTTTCTATGTCAGAGGTATGTTTTTTGGCTGCAGTTCTTTCTTGAAGGCCACTTCTGGCCAGACTTCTCCGGACAGTAGATGGGTGTACCTGGGCCCCACTGGTTTCCGCCAGGTCTGTGCTGATGGCACTTCTGGACATTTTTCAAAGTTGAAGTGAAGTAAGCATGATGTGTCATCTGTCATCATCTGTTGCATTAACCACTTAAGGACCGCCTCCTGCAGATATACTGAAGAGGAAGAGGAGCGAAAAATTGACTTTGTAGGCACTTTTATATAAAAATACAACATTTTTAATTAGTAATCACATTGAAAGCATTAACAAAACAATAAATACATTTAATTGATAAAACATGTGTAGGATATTTAGAACCAAAGACGGTGGGCCGTGCTGAGTGATTCTGTTGGTATGGATCACTGAAGAACTTTGGTTCGCACTCGGTCCACTCTTTGTTCAACCCTTTAACCATGTACAATGTTCCACAATTGGCTCTACTAGTTTCGCGGAGCTTGTCCGCTTCATCGGGAGCTTGGAACTGAAACATAAGAGGTAAGTATATCAGAAACAAAAACAATATAACAACAGAATGCCGAAAGCCTGGACCTGAGTAAAACCCAATCCAGGCCTGCAGAATTCCGATAGAATTTACTCACCACATGAAATGGTATTTTGTTCAAATGAGGAGCGCTATAAACAGAGGCACCACCCTGCGGAGAAAACCACCTCCTGACCGACCCGGCCGGGTCAGACACGAGTATACATCACCAGTCAGCAAGCATCAACAGGGCCGTAGGAGATCGGTCCACGAACAACCTAGGGGGGGCCACTGGTACTGCAAGTAATAATAATAAAAATAATAATAATAAGCTCAGGCAAAACGTCCTGTGCGTAATAGCGTGGTGAAAACTGGCATGGACCAAAAAGTTTATAGCAACAACACCTGATTAAATTACGTTTTTAGAATTCGTGTACTAATTAAATTAAGTAAGTCCGGACCAGAGCCAAAACTACAAAATATCAGCTACAAATTGAATAGACAGCAGAAATTATATAGAGTTTTAGAGTATATATAAGACATAAAGTGGCATTGACTGAGCAAGACCCCAAATAGATGTTAAAATGGTTACAGAAAACTAGTATCATAGAAATTATGTATAGCCATATATAATTGGATAAATAATCCCATATCTCATTGGCCAACAATAGCTAGTAGATAAGAAGTTAATTAATTAAATGAAACATCAATAGCATGGCTAGAGGAGAGCGAAGGGAAAGGAAAAAGACAGAGAAAAAGAAAAAACCAAAGGCAAAAAACAAGAAATTGTTACCTGGTGAGCAGAGACGGTCTACAAAAGGAGCTGATAAGATAGGTGTAGCACATTAAAGCTGCAACGTTACTGGAACCAGTCTAAACAGACAGGGTTGAAAAACCATAATTAGAGCATAGAAACACTATGCCAAAGTCCTGGGCTTATAACAAGTACAGATCGCTTACCGTGCTTTACATTACTCCAGAAAAAATATATAGCAGAGCCGCAGCGGCGGTGTATGGTGTGGCTCGCTCCACACTAAATAAAGTGTGTGCTGCCTGGCTTAATGTAGTCCCCCGTGCACTGAACGTCAGAAACCGTCTGACGTCATGCGCACCGGCCAGGAAAGGTCTGCCGCGCGTGCGCCATCGGCGCCAGTGCTTCTGGGAGTTGTAGGAAAATCCCCCAGAGCGCTGTAAGGCGGAATAGACCATGGGCCGCTCGATGGAAGAAGTGGTCCATAGGTTGCCACTAAAAACGAGAACCACCATCTAATCCTCAGATGAGGAAAAAACGGTGGGTCCGTATAGTGGCTTGGGTGGCCACTAGGTTAGGGACCGAATCACCGGCCAGAACGATGCTGCTGGGTAGATGGAAAAAGGGCTCCCCCCTGTGGTTAGCCACCGTAAAAGCACTACTCAGAGGAACATATATAAATTGGTATCAATAAGCATGTTCTGAGGCAGTTCCATTAAAAAAGACAGGAATTGAATCCTCAACATAAATACAATACTGAATCAAAACAAGAAAAAGAAAATACAATTTTATGGCGTTAGCCATTAGAGTATAAATAACCACATTGGCTGTTGGTTTAGCGGTGGCATAAATTAATATGACATCCTTTCCATAAGCAATATATAGTTGTATGTGTATACATTTGTAGATGTTGTAGGAACTTTAAGTAAAACAAATAATAATGACAATAAAACCCTGCGGAAAGATCCATGCCTTAAATGATGGTGATCGGTATATTTTTTCAATTCATAACGGGGGTATTTAATGATGTTTATATATCAATATATTGCTGCATCCGGACAAGGAAAAGCAAAAAAAAAAAAAAAGCAAAAAAGACCTGTGTTTGCATGAAAAGTAGTAAAGTATGACAATTATAGTTTAGACTCCAAGTCATCTCTAGGCCTTAGATTATACGTCGGCAGAATGGCACGGCTGGGCACAAGCACGTACAGAAACGTCCTCTTTAAGTGCCCAGCCGTGGGTCGCGGGAGCGCGCCCCGGTCCGAAGCTCCGTGACCGCGGGACCCGCGGACCCGATCGCCACTGGAGTCCCGCGATCGGTCTCCAGAGCTGAAGAACGGGGAGAGCTGTGTGTAAACACAGTTTCCCCATTCTTCACTGTGGCGCTGTCATTGATCGTGTGTTTCCTGTTATAGGGAAACACGATCAATGACATCACACATCCAGCCCCACCCCCTACAGTTAGAAACACAGATGAGGTCACACTTAACCCATTCAGCGCCCCTAGTGATTAACTCCCAAACGGCAATTGGCATTTTCACAGTAAACAATGCATTTTTAATGCATTTTTTGCTGTGAAAATGACAATGGTCCCAAAAATGTGTCAAAATTGTCCGAAGTGTCCGCCATAATGTCGCAGTCACAAAAAAAAGAAACGCTGATCGCCGCCATTAGTAGTAAAAAAAAAAAAATAATAAAAATGCAATAAAATGATCCCCTATTTTGTAAACGCTATACTTTTTCCGCAAACCAAAATCGATAAACGCTTATTGCGATTTGTTTTTACCAAAAATAGGTATAAGAATACGTATCGGCCTAAACTGAGGAAAAACTATTTTTTATATATATTTTTGGGGAATATTTATTATAGTAAAAAGTTAAAAATATTGAATTTTTTTCAAAATTGTCGTTTTATTTTTGTTTATAGCGCAAAAAATAAAAACCCGCAGAGGTGATCAAACACCAAAAGAAAGCTCTATTTGTGGGGAAAAAAGGACGCCAATTTTGTTTGGGAGCCACGTCGCACGACTGCGCAATTGTCAGTTAAAGCGACGCAGTGCCGGATCGCAAAAAGGGGCAAGGTCCTTAACCTGCATAATGGTCCGGGTCTTAAGTGGTTAAGAAAAGGGACCTCAGGCCAGCATTTATAGAACTTTTACATATTCACAAGAATTTAAAATTAAAATCCTGTCCTTGGTGCCCTGGTTCAGTAGTAACATAAAGTGAAATGAAAGATTTTAAAGTGATTATAGACAACTTGGCTGTCATCTGAAGAAAAGGACTTTCAAGGTTGCAATTGGTGCCAGTATTAGTCACACCACGACATGATAGCAGGAATAGGGTTTTCTGGAAGCTAACTGTGCCGCAAAAAGTTCATGCAAGTGTATACATTTTCTGCAGGTCAATTTCATGGGTCAGTTAGCATAAGTCCCAACTAGATAAGATGCTCTGCTGGATCTATTAATCTCAAACTGTGCAGAGCTCATTACAGATGTTCAAATTAAGGAGAACACAGGGAGGAATGATCGTAAATTAGTCTCTTCTGATTTAAGCTTCCTCTTGGAAGTACATATTGTCACAACAAAAACACTTAACTTTACTGAAGGCTGATTACTCCGTTGCTAAGGTCATCACTTCAAAACATTGATTATGATGACAAATCCTTATAACCAAACGGAAACAAAAGGGAAGCTTTTACAGTGGTTTAAACAGTACACTTATGTATTCCTTTGGGGAAGAAATGCCATAGAATGTAATTGAAACCTATGAAATGTACTTTAAATGTAAAAAAATAATAGATGACAAGAAAAGGCCTTTGGAAAACACAAGAAATAAATCTCAATTTGTAAACTGCAAGGACAGTAATAGATGCAAGTGACATGTTATTCCACGGTTTAAAAGAACAATTTTATATTACCTAATATGTTTCCTGATATATAACTGTATGCAGTAATACTGTAATCACAAAAATGTTCAAAGACACACAAAAAACACGTACACACATACTTTGTTGAATAATGTTTTTCTGTGTGTATTTCTTTAAAGTGTATCTAAAATCAGGAAATGCTGTCTGAGTAAAAATTAAAAAAACAGGAAATACTAGATGACCCCCACAAATTTGCAGCCTGGATTTCTTTTGTTCCATGTGCATTCTTCTTTGGGATCCTGCTGTAGTGCTTAGGAGACACTGGTGATGACGGGTTCTCTGTTCTGTCATGACTCTTCTAACTGCTCGGTACCCAATTACACAATTGGTCATATACTAGAGCCCAGTGGCGCAACTAGAACCTTCAGGGCCCCGATGCAAGAAACTATGAAGGGCCCCTCGGACAGGGCTCTTTTCTCTGAGCCCGTTGGCGGAACAGGACCCGGTTGCAAGTGGGTGGCTGCATATAAAGGAACTGATTTCTCCAGTTCCCCCTGCTTCTCCTCCTCTCCCTCCTGCAGGTATTCAGCGGCTGCAGGAGAAAAATGGAGGCATCGGTTGCTCTATGTCGGTGTTTCTCAATCTTTTTCCAGTCAGGGCACCCTTGAAGTATACCCCTAGGTAAATGGGGCTATACTGCAAACCCTCCTGCAACTGTGTGCATTGCGTGCAGTTGCAGCATAGCGATGATGCATTTAAGGCCCCGTACACACGACCGAACATGTCTGCTGAAACTGGTCCGCGGACCAGTTTCAGCAGACATGTTCGGTCGTGTGTACGGCCGATCGGACAGGATTCCAGCGTACATTTGCCCGCCAGACCGTTTTCGAGCGGGCAAATGTTTCTAAACTTGCTTAGAAACATGCCCGCTGGAATCCTGCCAGCCGGACATGTTCGGTCGTCTGTACAGACTTACCGTACATGTCCGAGCGGCCGCCATCCCTCGCATGCGTCGAATGACTTTGACGCATGGGTGGAAGCATTGAACTTCCAGGGCCGCGCACGTCGCCGCGTCATCGTCGCGGCGACGGCGCAGCCTCGTCACCGCGTATCGTGTACGCGCGGATTTCTGTATGATGGTGTGTACAGCCATCATACAGAAATCTCCGGGCGGGCATGTACGCTGAAAACGGTCCGGGGGACCGTTTTCATCGTACATGTTTGCCCGTGTGTACGAGGCCTAAGGGGTTAAAACAGGCGGTCAGTAGGCAAGATATTGCCTCTTTACCGGCTGTCAAATGCCTCTGAAAAGTGATCTGAGCATGGATCGCTTTTTGGAGGAACAGCCTTTTTTTGCTGGTACTATGAACAATCAAAAAATAAATAAACAAGTAGGTTCTGATTGTACACATATAGGGGGTCAGAATTAAAAGCACATACATAAAATGTGCATACATACATGTAAACACAAACACATATAAAAACACACACATATATATATAAATGCACATATGCACGCACATATAAACTAGTGGCGGCTGGTGCTCAAAATTTTTAGGGGGCGCAAGCATAATTTGCAGCCACTGTGCCCTTCATTTACAGCCACCCTGCCCATCAAAAGCTGCCACTGTGCCCATCAAATGCCGCCACTGTGTCCATCAAACGCCACCACTGTTCCCATCAAATGCTGCCACTGTGCCCATCAAATGCTGCCACTGTGCCCATCAAATGCTGCCACTGTGCCCATCAAATGCTGCCACTGTGCCATCAAACTCCACCACTGTTCCCATCAAATGCTGCCACTGTGCCTATCAAACTCTGCCACTGTGCCAAACACTGCCACTGTGCCCAAATGCTGTCACTGTGCCCATTTAAATGCCGCCACTGTGCATCAAATGCTGCCACTGTCCATTAAATGCCGCCAGTGTGCCCATCAAATGCCAGTGTGCCCATTAAATGCTGCCATGCTGCAACTGTGCCATCGAATGCCATCACTGTGAATCCCCCTGCCCGCTCGGCCAGAACTTACCCTGTCTCGTGGGGCAGCAGGTGACCGCCACAAGCGGGGTCCTTCATGCGTCTCCTGCCGTCCACATCTCCCTTCCTCTCCTCCTGATAATCGTCCAATAGCTGCTCCTATCGTTTCAGCCAATCAGGTGACGGGTAATAGACCCGCACACCTGATTGGTGGAGAGGTGGTTCAGTGTTAGGAAAGTGATTAATTTGCCCTTCTAACACACCTGGGTGGACTGTGAGCTCCCAGCATGGCGCTCGCAGTTCACCTATTTTGAAGCCTCTCCCCCCCCCCCCGCTGTAATTCAGGCACCCAGCGCCCGAAAAGGGGCCGGACATCTAAATATGGGGGTGGCAACGGTGACCATGGATAGATTCATGCTATGCAGGAATCTATCCATTAGTCATAGAGGGGGTGGCTGGAGAGAGGGAGCGGCACCCATGCACCCTTATGGACGCACCGCCACTGATAAACATATGCACATACATGCACGCACATACATACATATGCACACACACATTCATTAGGGTTACCAGACATCCCTGGTTTCTGGGGACAGCCCCCGTATTGAGAACACTTTTCCCCGGACCAAGTCTGTCCCCGGTTTTGTCCCCGGATTGGATTTAAACAGGAGCTTGGGCAATTTCAAAGACAGTCAGTGCAGAATAGAAAAAAAAAAATCACACCCGCCGCTCCTACTAGCTTAGGGGGGGGGGGTGTAATTTTTTTCCATTATCTGTGCTCCTTTCTGATGATTATGCCTCTTCTGCCTTAGCTCAAGCCCTGGCCTGCTGCCTGCCTGCTTATCTCCTTGCCTTCCCCTGATGGAGTGATCTTCCTCCACACCCCACCCAGTAGTAGCCTGGGCCTGGAGAGTGAGACTTGACAGGCTGTTAGGCGGGCGGTGGCGGCAACAGGCAGAGAGTCGCTGATTTCCATCATTACTAGTAAAAAAAAAATATGTTCCCGGATTTCCTTTTAAAGATCTGGTCACCTTAAAGTGGTAGTAAACTCTGTACTACCACTTTAACCTACAGGTAAACCTATAATAAGGCTTACCTGTAGGTATAAAGAAGATCTCCTAAACCTGTAAGGTTTAGGAGATATTCCCCCCGCAATGCGCTGCTGACTGCAGCGGCACATGTGCAGCGGGGATCCTCGGCTAAAGGGCTGGCAGCCGCCGGACCTTGCTGGAGAGAAGTCTCCTGCGTGCATGCGCGGGAGTGACGACATCGCCGCTCCAGCCAATCACAGCGCTGGAGCGGCGATACCCGGAAGACATGCCGAGGAAAGATGACATCTCCCTCGGCGTGGGCCAGGTTCGTTCCAAGGTAAATATTTCATAATCAGCTAGTATGCAGTGCATACTAGCTGATTATGGCTTTTGCTTTTCAGGTTTAAAAAAAAAAAAAAATGACAGTGGGTATACAAACCGCTTTAACATACATACATATGCGCACACATACACACATACATGCATGCATACACACACATACAGTAGATAGATAGTCATAAAAAAAACGGCAGACATTTACCTTGACTCTTCCTGTCGGGTACTGCACTCTAGGGGGAGACAAAGAGCACACACTACTTTCATGCGACGAGCTCCTTCCCTGCACAGTTCGGCTGATGATCGAGGCGCTCATTTCAGCCGCCCCTGCCGCTCAACTGCCGATCCTTCTATCAAAGAGTACAGGGGGCCCTCAAGGGCCCCCTGCAGCAAGGGGCCCGGTCGCCATTGCGATCTCAGCGACCCCTATAATTCCGCCACTGCTAGAGCCCTTTACACCTGTGGACTTAAGGGTTAGCAGGCTACCACTTTCTAAGAATGCACAGGAATAAGGCCACAAGCTTGGTGGTAAAATAATTGAATATATTATCACCCCAGTTCATATACCTTTACACCTCAGATCTGCCCTAGTTCCTACACCTTCACAACTCAAATCAGCACCAATGCATGTAGCTTCAGACCGCAAATCCGCCCGAATTCCTGTGTTTCAGGCTACAGATCAGCTCCATTTCCTGCACCTTGATAAAATCAGCCCCAATTCAACAGCTTCACACCCCAGATCAGCCCCAATTCCTGCAGCTTCAGACCACAGATCAGACCCAATGCATGCAGCTTTAGACCACAGATCAGCCCCAATGCATGCAACTTCAGGCCATAGATCAGCCCCAATTCCTGCAGCTTTAGACCACAGATCAGCCCCAATGCATGCAGCTTCAGGCCATAGATCAGCCCAAATGCATGCAGCTTCAGGCCATATATCAGCCCCAATTCCTGCAGCTTCAGACCACAGATCAGACCCAATGCATGCAGCTTTAGACCACAGATCAGCCCCAATGCATGCAACTTCAGGCCATAGATCAGCCCCAATTCCTGCAGCTTTAGACCACAGATCAGCCCCAATGCATGCAGCTTCAGGCCATAGATCAGCCCAAATGCATGCAGCTTCAGGCCATATATCAGCCCCAATGCATGCAGCTTTAGACCACAGATCAGCCCCAATGCATGCAGCTGTAGACCACAGATCAGCCCCAATGCATGCAGCTTTAGGCCATAGATCAGCCCCAATTCCTGCAGCTTCAGACCACAGATCAGCCCCAATGCATGCAGCTTTAGACCACAGATCAGCCCAAATATCTGCATTCTCAGACCTCATAACAGCCCCAGTTTCAGCACCTTCACATCTCAGATCAGCCCCTTAACATGCAGCTTACAACCGCATATCAGCCTCAGTGCATGCAGTTTAAGACTTTAGATCCGCCCCAATTCCTGCACCTTCAGACCCCAGATCAGCCCCATGATATATGACTTATCATACCTTAAATAACCCTAAATTGCATGGCTTCCAGCTCGTTAAACCTCAGATCAGCTCCAGTACTTGAATACATGCACTTTAAAGCACAGATCAACCCCAATACCATTCAATTATGTAATTTGGAAACACTTTTTTTAAATTAAAGCTGAACGCTAAGAAAACTTTTAGTTTAACCACTCAAGCCCCGGAAAGTTTTACCCCCTTCCTGACTAGAGCACTTTTTACAATTTGGCACTGCGCTGCTTTAACTGGTAATTGCGCAGTCACGCAATGCTGTACCCAAACGAATGTTTGAGCAATATATCTTTTAGTGACAACTTTGTGAAAAAAAAATGTATTGGTATTATCCCGAAACTTGTGGCAAAATATAAAATATTACATGGACTCAACATGCCTCTCAGCAAATAGCTTGGGGTGTCTACTTTCCAAAATGGGGTCATTTGGGGGAGGGGGGGTTGAACTGTCCTGGTATTTTATCCACAACATTAGAAACTAATGCCACACGTCACCCACTCTTCTAACCACTTGAAGACCAAGCCCTTTCTGACACTTGTTTACCTGAAAAAATAGCTCTCTTTTGCTAGAAAATGACTTTGAACCCCCAAACATTATATATATTTTTTAAAGCAAAGGCCCTACAGATTTGAATGGTGGGTGTTGCAATTTTATTTATCACACAGTATTTGCGTAGCAATTTTTCAAATGCAAGTTTTTGGGGGAAAAAACACCCTTTTGAATTCTAATGCACTAAAACACACTATATTGCCCAAATGTTTGGTAAAATATAAAAGATGATCTTAAGTCGAGTACATAGATACCAAACATGACATGCTTTAACCCCTTCCCAACCACCGCAGGTTGATGTACGTGGCGAATCAATATAAACACAGGCAGGAGGAAGTGATGTCATGCTCCTCGAGGTGTTTTTTTTGACCGGAGCTCAAGGAGAGAAGACATCCACAGTATTTTGCACCAACATCACACTGACACCAGTACATGTAGGCACACTTTCCACCCTCCAGTCACCCCCTGCACCCCCAGTCTCAGCATCACTGATTGCAGTGGTCATTTATTTACCGTTCACTGCATGCAGTGTCATTTGTGACAGTAAAAAGTGTTAGGGCAGTTAGCTTTAGGCCCCTTTCGGTCCAGGGTACCCCCTAACCCCCACCTAATAAAGGTTTAACCCCTTGATCGCCCCCCCCCCCCCATTAACTCTTTCACCCCCTGTCGCCAGTGTCACTTAGGCCCCGTACACACGAGAGGATTTATCCGCGGATACGGTCCTCTGGACCGTTTCCGCAGATAAATCCTCTAAGGATTTCGATCCGCTGGATTGTACTCACCATCGGATCGAAATCCGCGCCGAATTCACACCGCGGTGACGTGTCGCTCCGTCGCCGCGATGATGACGCAGCGACGTGCGCGACGCTGTCATGTAAGGAATTCCATGCATGCGTCGAATCATTACGACGCATGCGAGGGATGGTTTCGGACGGATCGATCCGGTGAGTCTGTACAGACCACCGGATCGATCCGCTGGAGCCAATTCCAGCGGATAGATTTCTTAGCATGCTAAGAAATTTTTATCCGCTGGAAATCGGTCGGCCCGAGAAAAATCCGCGGAAAAATATCCGCTGGGTTGTACACACCAGCGGATCTATCCGCTGGAACTGATCCGCAGATAAATTCCAGCGGATAGATCCTCTCGTGTGTACGGGGCCTCAGCGTTCATTTTTCTGATCGCTGTATTAGTGTTGCTGTTGCCGCTAGGTAGCCAGTTATTTTTTTAGGTTCACCACCAGGTTTTAATATCGTCAGGTACCCCCATATATTTTCTAATAAAGGTTTTAACCCCCTGATTGCCCCTAGAGTCAACTCTTTCACTAGTGACGCTGGTTAGCCAGTTAGTTATTTAGTTATTTAGGTTCCCCGTCAGGTTTTTATATAGTGCCAGGTACCCCCATATATTACCTAATAAAGGTTTAAACCCCCTGATTGCTCTTAGTTAACTATTTCACCAGTGATCACCGTATAAGTGTTACGGGTGATGCTGGTTAGTTAGTTTGCTTTTTATAGCGTCAGGGCACCCGCCATTTATTACCTAATAAAGGTTAAACCACCTGATCGCCCGGTGGGTGATATCAATTAGGTTTTAGCATCAGTCAGGGTCTGCTTCGCCCCAGGCAGCGTCAGGTTAGTGCCAGTAGCACTAACACCCACGCGCAAAGCATACACCTCCCTTAGTGATAAAGTATCTGAACAGATCAATATCTGATCTGATCAGATCTATACTAGCGTACCCAGCAGTTTAGGGTTCCAAAATACGCAGTGATAGTGGGATCAGCCCAGATACCTGCTAGCACCTGCGTTTTGTCCCTCCACCCAGCCCAGCCCAGCCCAGCCCACCCAAGTGCAGTATCGATCAATCACTGTCACTTACAAAACACAACACACATAAATGCAGTGATCGTTGACAGTCAGGTGCTTTTTTATCTTTGAATCTCACTACTTGTATCAGTAAATTTAGAGCCCAAAATGACAAATCGAAGGTGCACTAGTGAAGAGGCCTACACGTTTCTGAGCATGACAGATTGTGAAGAGGAGGTCACTCATCTGTCAGATTCAGGCTCAAAATACGATCCTGTAGACGACGGCTCCATGTCAGATAGCTCTGACGACGAAGGTGAGGTCCCTGGCTAAGGTCAGGCGTACCCAAACCCATTCTTTCGCTGTTGAGGTGCAAGAACCGCAGGGCTCTCATATGTAGCAGAGAACTACTAGCGCAGCTATTCCTTCTGGTGAACTGGCAAGAACCAGCGGCCTAGTACATCCTGGATGTACATCCAGCACTGCAATGACCCTTGGTGATGTGGCGAGTCCCATAAGTGCAGTTCAAGCTGGCTAGGTGGCAAGCACAAGTAGTGTCCCGATGCCACCAAGAAGAAGTCAAAGACAGACAATCCCAATACAAAAGGGGTTAACGCCGTTAAGGATGTTCCCTTTCCGAACACAAGGCAGCTACCGACACTCCACAGTCAGGCGAACAAGACCCATAATAATAATTCCCACCTAATAACAAGACACAGCTCTGTTTTTAGGTTTCCAGCAGGTCTGACAATATTTATTGAGAAAGCAGGCTCTTATATACACACCAAAAGAATACTGCAGTAACCAAATGAACAATGACCCAACTCCACCCACAACATCACACAATGGTTACATAATGAGCCCCCAATACACATCACTCTGAGTGTCAATACATCCCTTAGCAGACAACAGGCGAGTTCATTAACAAATCCCTTTACAGCTTAAATTACTAATATGCATGACCTTTACGTTTCCCAGACTGGCTGTCTGCTAACTTACAATACACATTATCATAAATACACCTTCACACAATTACAGGGTCAATTAGCACAAGCCACAATTAGATGCAGAGCAGCCACACTAGAATGAGTCACTCAAAACTGGCTTCACTTCCTGTCACACAGCTGAACAGGAAGTGAGGTTAAAACCCTACCAATGTCTTTTCTTGGGGACACAGTTCAATCTAACTAGTGTCCCCATTAAGCACTGCTGTATACACCCCAAATGATTATTTCGTTTGGGGTTTAGTAAAGGCAAAGCCACTCTGCGGTACAAAAAAAACTTCGCTTCTACAGGATTGGATGTTAAAACCATCAGTGCTTCCCCTCTGATTTTCAGCGGGGAAGCACTGATGGTTTTAACATCCAATCCTGTAGAAGCGAAGTTTTTTTTGTTTTCTTCCTTGCATGTCCACTTGTAGTGCAAAGTGGATTTGCCTTTAGTAAATGGACCCCAAAGTCCAAGATCCCTAATAATTTGGGGTGTACACAGCAAAATGCTAGAGTGCAATTTACATAATGGGAAACTATTTAGATTGATCTGTGTGTCCCCAAGAAAAATACATTAGTAAGGTTTTACCCTCACTTCCTGTTTGGCTATGTGACAGGAAGTGAATGAATTTGAATGGGAAATGTCCCCCCCCCCTGAAAATTTCTGGGCGTGTCCTAAAAAAACAGGGTGTAGCCTTGACAGGAAGGGGTGAGTAATTTTTCTATTAGGAGGTGCATTAGTTTAGTCAGGCCTATGGCAGCACAAAACCTAAATATACTACTGCATATTAGGGCTTATTTTAGACAGGATCCGATTTACAGCATGTTTTTATATTGTGGGAGGAAACCCACGCAGGCACAGGGAGAACATGCAAACTCCAGGCAGATGGTGTCAGGGGCGGGATTCGAACCAGCGACCCTTTTTGCTGCTAGGTGAAAGTACTATCCACTACACCACTGTGCTGAACGAACATGATCGCGGCTGAAAGGATGAGATCGGAAAAAAACACTGATCTCATGCTTTCCAGCCTGGAGGATAGATGTGGGGTCTTATTGACCCCGCCACTCTCCATAAAGAGGACCTGTCATACACTAGTCCTATTACAAGGGATGTTTACATGCCTTGTAATAGGAATAAAAGTGATCCAAAAAAAAAAAAAAAGTGCAAAAAGATAAATATTACGTAAAAAAAAACAAAAAATCAAACCCAAAAAAATTAAAACGCCCCTGTCCCTAGTAGCTCGCACTCAGAAGCGAACACGCATGCAAGTCCAGCCCACATATGTAAACACCGTTCAAACCACACATGTGAGGTATTGACGCATGCGTTCGAGCGAGAGCAATAATTCTAGCCCTAGACCTCCTCTGTAACTATAAACTGGTAACCACTAAAAAAAAAAAATCAAGCACCGCCTATGGAGATTTTTAAGTCCCGAAGTTTGACGCCATTCCGTGAGTGTGCGCAATATTAAAGCGTGACAAGTTAGGTATCTATTTACTCGGTGTAACATCTTTCACATTATCCCTAAAATTTGGGCTAACTTTACTGCTTTGTTATTTTTTAATTCATGAAACCGTTTTTTTTTTGGGCCAAAAAATAAAGACGTTAGAAAAATGATTGCGCAAATACCGTTGGAAATAAAATAAAAAATTACTGCCACTTTATTCTCTAGAGCAGTGTCAAACTGGCGGCCCTCCAGCTGTTCCGAAACTACAAGTCCCATCATGCCTCTGCCTGTGAGAGTCATGCTTGTAACTGTTAGCCTTGCAATGCCTCATGGGACTTGTAGTTTTGCAACAGCTGGAGGGCCGCCAGTTTGACACCCCACGTGGAGGTCCCCCAAAATTCAATTACCAGGCCCTTCAGGTCTACTATGGATTTTAAGGGGAACTCCACCCCAAATAAAAAAAAAATGGCGTGGAGTCCCCCCAAAAATCCACACCAGACCCTTATCTAAGCACGTTAACCTGGCCGGCCGCAGAAAAGAGGGGGGGCAGAGTGCGGCCCCCCCTCTCCTGAACCGTACCAGGCCACATGCCCTCAACATGGGGAGGATGTCCCCATGTTGATGGGGACAAGGCCCTCATCCCCACAACCCTTGCCCGGTGGTTGTGGGGGTCTGCGGGCAAGGGTTGTGGGCCCTCCGTGTGAAATGGTAATGGGGTACATTGTACCTCTACCATTTCATCAAAAAAAAAAAGTGACAAAAATGTGAAAAATTACAGTAGCCGGTTTTTGACAATTCCTTTAATAATATCTTCTTTCCCCGCCTCTTCTTCTTTCATTCGGGTTTCTTCCTCCATCTTCCTCTGCTTCTTTTTTGGGACTTCTCGTCCGCATCTTGACCGGCGTCTTCTTCCATCATCTTCTCCTTCTGTCTGTGTTCTCGTCCCGCATCTTCTTGTTTGTTCTGGACGCTGCGCTTGAAATTGAAGTCCCCGCCGTGTGCCGCTCCTGTGACCCTGCTCCTCTGACGCCACAGCTAAACTCATATGAAAGTCCGCATGTGGTTGTGCATCAGAGGGGGGCGGGGGGTCACATGAGCGGGGAATTCAAATGGAAGCTTGTCCGCATCTTGCACGGCTTCTTCTTCTCCGGACGGTGCGCTTGAAATTGAATTCCCCGCCGTGTGCCGCTCATGTGACCCCGCCCCCCCTCCGAAGCACATGACTTTCTAATGAGTTTACTTGTGGCGTCAGAGGGGGACGGGGTCCCAGGAGCAGCACACGGCGGGGAATTCAATTTCAAGCGCTGCGTCCGGGGAAGAAAAAGAAGATGTGGACGAGAAGGCCGACGGAAGGAAAAGAAGATGGGAGAAGACGCCGGGCAAGATACGGACGAGAAGGCCGATGGAAGGAGAAGAAGATGGAAGAATATGCCGGGCAAGATGCGGACGAGAAGCCCCAAGAAAAAAGCAGAGGAAGAAACTCGAATGAAAGAAGAAAAGAAGAAGAAGAAGAAGAAGAAGAAGAAGAAGAAGCGAGGAAAGAAGATATTAATAAAAGAATTGTCAAAAACCGGCTACTGTCATTTTTAACACTTTTGACACTTTTTTTGGTGAAATGGTAGAGGTACAATGTACACCATTACCATTTCACACGGGGGGGGGCGGGATCTGGGGGTCCCCTTTGTTAAAGGGGTCTTCCAGATTCTGATAAGCCCCCCGCCCGCAGACCCCCACAACCACCGGGCAAGGGTTGTGGGGGTGAGGCCCTTGTCCCCATCAACATTGGGACATCCTCCCCATGTTGAGGGCATGTGGCCTGGTACGGTTCAGGAGAGGGGGGCCGCACTCTGTCCCCCCCTCTTTTCTGGGGCCGGCCAGGTTAACGTGCGTTCGGATAAGGGTCTGGTGTGGATTTTCGGGGGGACTCCACGGCATTTTTTTTTTATTTGGGGTGGAGTTCCCCTTAAAATCCATACCAGACCTGAAGGGCCTGGTAATTGAATTTGGGGGGAACCCCCACGCTATTTTTTTTATTTTTATGAATGAATCCTCTCAGAATTGCCATTGCCGACAATTCATTATAGCCGCGTGTGAATTTTAAATGCCTTTTTTTCCTTTTGAATGTCATTTTGTGCAGAGACAGTTCTAAGTACGGGAAACATGCGCTATTTCACATGCTAACTTTACACCCCCCCCCAGGTACGAAATTTAAAGGAATATTTCACTTTTGTTTCACTTTAAGCATTATTAAATTCACTGCTCCTGAAAAAACGGCAGTTTAAAAAAAAAAAAAAAGGCATTGATACATGTCCCCTGGGGCAGGACTCAAACACTATTTAGGACAAAACTTGCATATTAACATTTAAAATGAACACTTTTGATTTCTCCCATAGACTTCTATAGGGAGTTCGGCGGCTTTACATATTACTTGCAATGCACCAGCTGCTACGCTGGTTCATGCGCCTAATTAAGGCTTCACCCGGAGTACTAATTAAGCCATGAACCAGCGCAGCGCAGTGATAATAGTAAATCAGCCCCATAGTGTTGCGAGTTTCTTCCAAACAACTCAACTTTGGTTTCATCTGTCCACAGAATATTTTGCCAGTACTTCTGTGGAACATCCAGGTGCTCTTGTGCAAACTGTAAACGTGCAGCAATGTTTTTTTTTGACAGCAGTGGCTTCCTCCCATGAAATTATTATTTAGTGTTTTACGTATAGTTGATTCGCTAACAGGGATGTTAGCATATGCCAGAGACTTTTGCAAGTCTTTATCTGTCATTCTAGGATTCTTCTTCACCTCATTAAAGCAGTCTGCGCTGTGCTCTTGCAGTCATCTTTACAGGACGGCCACTCATAGGGAGAGTAGCAACAGTGCTGAACTTTCTCTATTTATAGACAATTTGTCTTACTATGGACTGATGAACAGCAAGGCTTTTGGAAGGGACTAAACTGCATATTGGGATGATTGGCTGCAATACTTCGAACTCTCACTAGATGTCAGTGCACTTTATACACACAATATATATTATATATATATTAATGACTCTGTTATTTCTCAAATTATGTTATTCATTCCTGCCATGATTGATACAATGTTGAAGCAGCTGCTAATGTTTAACTGTTCACTTGCTGTTTTTTTTAACAGGATCATAGTAAATTATACTGAATTAATGGAAAAATTTAATTTGACCTGTTTTTGATGGAAATATGGGTAGAATTATTATGTTAACTCCTGAAATATAAATATACATAGGAATATATTAAACCCATTTCTGATAACAATAATATGCATATAATTATTTTTCTACATGGGGATTATGGTGGAATATTTGTTATAAATATACATAGGGATATATTAAATCCATTTCTGATATTAATATGCATATAATTATTTTTCTACCAGGGGATTATGGTGGAATATTGGTTATAAATATACATAGGGATATATTAAATCCATTTCTGATATGAATATGCATATAATTATTTTTCTACAAGGGGATTATGGTGGAATATTGGTTAAAAATATACATAGGAATATATTAAACCCATTTCTGATAATAATATGCATATAATTATTTTTCTACATGGGGATTATGGTGGAATATTGGTTATAAATATACATAGGGATCAGAAATGGGTTTAATATATCACTATGTATATTTATAACCAATATTCCATCCATAATCCTTATGTAGAAAAATAATTATATGCATATTATCAGAAATGGGTTTAATATATTCCTATGTATAACCAATATTCCACCCATAATCCCCTGGTAGAAAAATAATTATATGCATATTCATATCAGAAATGGGTTTAATATATTCCTATGTATATTTATAACCAATATGCCACCATAATCCCCTTGTAGAAAAATAATTATATGCATATTATTATCAGTAATGGGTTAAATATGTTAATTGTCAGGAGTTAACATAATAATTCTACCCATATTTCCATCAAAAACAGGTCAAACGTAATTTTTCCATTAATTCAGTATAATTTACTATGATTCTGTTAAAAAAACAGCAAGTGGTGGGGCATGCGTGGAGCTCACAGAGACAGACATGTCCTGCTGAGGCTCCCCTTTTCTCAGGACTTCACGGCCAGCATACACACCTGAATGGAAGGGTAATTATTTCAAAAGCTTACCCTGGTCTTCCTCAGTACCCTGGGAACATTTTAAGATGGTTTATGGAGCTGTCCGGGGAAAAAATAAGATGAAACCCATCAGGGATAATTCATCTAGAGGCCCCAGTAAAATGCCTAAATCTCCTCACACAGTTTTACCTCACGCTGCCAAGCAGCAGCTGCAGTTACCTCATGAACTATATGATACAGACTGAGGACAGCACCATCTGCCAGCCACAACAGACAGGCTCTTTACACCCACATGTTCTAACTCAAATAGAAAAAATGCTACAGAAAGCATTAAAGCAGACCTCCGACCATATTACCGAGAAATTAACAAAAGAAATACGTGACTTAGGTCAGCGCACGGCTGAATTAGAAAACAGAGTGCATGACATAGAAACTAATGTAATGATTCATGAAACTGAATTGGACACACTTAAAGATGAAAATTTCTCGCTGCAAACTCGTTTAGAAGATTTTGAAAATCGCGCACGTCGCTCAAACCTTCGCATACGAGGTATACCGGAGTCTATTATTGATCTACAATCAACAATTACTGCCCTATTTCAAGAGTTATCACCGTCAATTCCAATTGAGAGACTGGAAATGGACAGAATACATAGAGCATTAGCACCGCGCAAATCTGAAGGTCCCCCCCCGCGACAGAATTGCGAAATTCCATTTCTTCCACACCAAAGAACAGCTTATGGTCGCTGCAAGGAACAAAGAATCCCTTATCTTCCAAGGCCACCCGTATCAGATCTTTGCTGACCTTTCCCCAATAACAGTCGCTAAACGGCGCTCAATGAAACCCTTATTACAAAACCTACAACAACATCAGATCCCATATCAATGGGGATTCCCTTTTTCACTTCGCTTCACATATCAAGGTACCAAGCACTCATGCAGAACCCCTGATGAACTACAGAACACCCTACAAAAACTTAATCTCTGCGAAAGACCTTCAGCCAGCCCTCGCCGACGTACAGCATCCAGTTCTCCACAAAATTTCTCCAAAGTCCAAAATGACAGAACCAGACAAAGCTCATCGAAGAGGGGTCGATTCAACTCTCCAAACCAAGATACTCCGGACTCAATGGACTGAATACATTTTGCATATCAAATTGAATTTCACTAAATATTTTTGATCTTTCATCCACTTTTTGGATGCTAAACACTTAAAGGGTCACTAAAGGAAACATTTTTTTTAGCTGAAATGACTGTTTACAGGGCATAGAGACATAATAGTTAACTGATTCCTTTTAAAAATGATTAAAAATTGATAAAAAAACAATCATATAATGTGCCTGCAGTGTAGTTTCGTTTTTGCTGTTGTTTGCTGGTTCTCTGATGTACAGAGAGCCACTAGAGGGCAGTCAGCCAATAGAGAGCAGTGATACTTTGTCTAAAACTCCTCAGCACCAATCCAGTTTTGTTTTACACACAGTAATCACACCTCCTTGATTAGTGACCACCGTGAGAAATCTCCCAGTACTGTGGTTATCAGGAAACAGGCAACCAGGAAGTGTCCAAAACAGAGAGGATTTACAGCAACATGAAAGCAAAAACGAACAATGAGGACATGAAACCAGGACTGCAGCAAGGTAAAGGAAGCTATTTAGCTAAAAAAAAAAATTCCTTTAGTGTCCCTTTAATGTCATTTAACAATCCTGAATTTACTTCCCCTAAGCAGGCTATTGTCCTTTTTTTTATTATTATATATTTTTTTTAATTCCAATTTTTATCCCCTTTTTGGTCTAGGATAATTGAAGTTTTAAATTGTCCAATTTTTTTTTTTTTCCTATTCCCATTGCACCCTTCCCTCCTCATCCCATCCTTACTCGCCTCACCCCCTTCTACTTCCCTCATATTACCCCCTCCTCCCCGCCCCTTTCCCCTAATCCTTTTTTACCCACAACAAGGGTTCTCTATTATTTTTGTACAAAACTGTTTACTGAATAGAAGTAAATATTACTAATATATTATTAATAATTTGTATTTTATTTCTTCTCATCCTAATTATTAATGACATTACTGCCTCTCCTACAACTGGAAACCCAGAGGTAATTTGTATAATTCAACAAAATGTATAATCTAACACTCTCCCCGTGAAAACATAAAACACAATTTTTAGATTAAAATTTTACATCTACTAATGTTGAAAATATTATAATATTTCTTAGATTTGATTTATTTTTGCTTACTTCCAGTATGGGTGTCATAATATATTTTTTCTTCTCTAGATATATTTTTGGTCGTGAGGGACTCGAGAAACTGTCACTGCTCCCTCCATTTTTCTGTCCTTGGACTCTCCCACCCACCTTTTTGTGTGAGGAGCCTCCCTGGTCAGACTCTGTGCCTCCGAGCTTGCACTTTTGCACGCCCGGAACGCCAACGTTTTACCTTCTTGCATTCTAAACGTTTGTTAATTATTTGTTTAATAATGACTCTCATTTTCTCTTTATTTCTCAACATTCTGTCTCCACTCTCCCTTTTCTCTTTGCTCCTCCCCGGGGTAAGTATGGATTTTCAATTGTTTTTAAATATGTCTTATAATATTCTCTATAAAATATCATTATGGCTCCTTTAAATATCCTTACCTTAAATGTCCAAGGTCTAAATGTTCCACAAAAATGAACCAAAGTTTTTAGATCATTATCTTCGTCAAAGGCACATATAATTTGCCTACAAGAAACCCATTTCACTGAAACCTCGACACCTAAATATTTTGGTACAGTTTATCCCCAAGTTTTTACTGCTTCCGCTAAAACTAAACAAAGGGGAGTGCTAATTGCATTCCATAGAGCTACACCCTTCTCTCTTCTGACAGAAACCAAACACCCAGAAGGTCGCTATCTCATTCTTACAGGGCATCTATGTGATACACCAATTACAGTAGTATCCTATTATGCTCCTAATAAAAATCCAACAGCATTCCTCTCCCATTTGTTCCAGGTAATAGAGACTCATAAAATGGGCACGCTTTTGATCTGTGGAGATTCGAACCAAGTTCTATACCCTTATTTAGATAAGTCCCCAATTCCTATCACTTCCAATTCTCAATCTCGTAAGTTCCAAAGACTTCTACAGCAACATTCCTTGCTAGATTCCTGGCGAGAAATCAATCCCACGAAACGTCAATATTCCTTCTATTCCCATCCACATAAGTCTTTTTCCCGTATCGACCATATACTAATCTCTATTAGTATGTCCCCGGAATTGCTCACATCTTCTGTAATACCCTTTACATGGACTGATCATTGTGCAATACTTTCTACTCTCACTTCCCTCATACCTAAAAATCAAGACCCCACATGGCACATAAATGATTCAACCCTATCCCACCCATCACACTCTACAGACTTAGAATTAGCCATAAAAGACTATCTGAAAAATAATAAAACCCCTGATATTTCTCCATTAACCTTATGGGAGGCACACAAACCCGTCCTTCGAGGAATCTGCTTACACCAAGCATCATATCTTAAAAAAGAAAAAAACAAACTACAACTAATATTAGAAACAAAATTCAACACTTGCCACGCAAATTTTCAAGCGAATCCTACCCCTGTGACAAAAAATCAACTAGATGAAGCTAGCTTAAATCTTGATCTTTTCCTATCTGAATCCGCAGATAAAACCTTACGCAAATCCAAGCATACATTTTATATCAAAGCCAACAAGCCTGGCACGCTTCTCGCTCGAGCACTTAAAAAATTAAACAACCCACACAAGCCGATTCGATTAAAATTACCTCATAATACTTACACCAGTAATCCAGAAAAAATCCTACAAACCTTCCACAAACACCTTACATCTCTTTACAACAATCAGGGATCTTTTGACCAATCCTCTGCAGAATTAATTTTTCTCACAAATCAAACTTCCAATGATTCCTTTAACTCAACATGAACATCTTGAAAGTCCCATTACATCTGATGAGGTTGAATTAGCCATTAAATCCCTTAAACCAAATAAACGCCCGGGTCCTGATGGCTTCTCTGCCCTATATTACAAAAAATGTACTTATCTTCTTGCGCCATTGCTGACAGATGCTTTCAATTCACTTCTGAACAACCAATCCTTTCGTCCTGAAACCTTAACAGCAATAATCAAAATGATCCCCAAACCCCATTCAGATGACTCATCTTGTGCTAATTACAGGCCCATATCCCTACTTAATCTTGATATCAAACTACTAGCGAAAATTCTAGCAACTCGTTTGAACAATATTATTGGTTCATTAATAAATAAAGACCAAGTTGGTTTTATTCCTTTTCGCCAAGTAGCTGATAACGTACGTAGGGCAACGTTATTAATCCAAACAGCTAAAACACGACAAATACCTATGTGTCTTCTGTCGTTAGATATTAAAAAAGCATTTGACACAGTATCATGGCCCTATCTACATTTTGCCTAACAAAAATGGGGGTTCGGTCCTCACTTTCTTAACTGGGTTTCATCAATATATAATAATCCCAAAGCCTATATTAAATATGCTGGATATAAATCTGGTTGCTTTAACATAAATAGAGGAACACGTCAGGGTTGTCCACTCTCCCCACTTTTATTTGCCCTACTTATTGAACCCCTAGCTCAGGCTATACGATCTGACCCTTCAATCAAAGGGATAGACTTAGCAGGTCATCAGCACAAATTATGTTTGTTTGCTGACGATATACTAATATTTATGTCTTCCCCTCATATTTCTGCTCCCAACCTTATAAGTAAGCTTGATCATTTTGCACAGCTATCTGGACTTATTATCAACTCTCAAAAATCTACAGCCTTAAATATCTCCTTACCTTCCCATACTTTACAACAAGCACAAAATGCCCTCCCATTCTCTTGGTCTACATCGTACCTGACCTACCTAGGAATTACTCTTACTCCCAATTTAACTGAATTCTTCTCGGCTAACTTTCCGCCATTACTAAAGCAAATTACCAATCTCCTTAAACAATGGTCCTCTTTACCAACCTCATGGATTGGTAAAATAAACATAATAAAGATGACCATTTTACCCAAGATACTATATCTATTTCGGGTTTTGCCCATTCCAGTTCCAACATACTTTCTTAGAAATCTTCAACGCAAAACACTAGCGTTCATTTGGGGCTCTTTAAAACATCGTGTATCTAAACAGACACTTTACCTTTCCAAACTTAAAGGTGGACTAGGATTCCCCAATTTCGCCACTTATTACCATGCAGCTCAAATTGCATGCATCCCCCAAATATCACGCAAAATACGAAACCCCACTCTGGGTTGCAATTGAAGCAATTGACTGTGATCCATTTTCTATAACAAATTTAATTTGGTCCAAACCCTCAGATCGTAAAAATATTAAAAATAAGATTACCAAACACACAGTTACCATCTGGGATACATTTAAACTTATCAAAGGACTGCAATCTCCTCATGTTCCCCTTCTATCATTTATTAGAAACCCACTATTCTACCCAGCCTGCACATTCCCTAATTCATTTAAAAAATGGATTTCCTCTGACATAACTCAACTCTGTGATATGTCAACATCTACCTCACTTAAAACATTTCCTGAACTATGTGATAGTCATCAACTCCCCCAATCAGAACTTTTTCGATATCTGCAGATCAAAAACTTTTTCATGCCATATATACAAAATATGAGTAAACTCGATGAACTCACGCAATTTGAACGTATATGTAAACGTGAACCTCACTCTAAGGCCCCATACTCACGAGCAAACATGTCTGCTGAAACTGGCCCGCAGGCCAGTTTCAGCAGACATGTTTGGTCGTGTGTGGGCGCGAGCGGGCCGAATTCCAGCAAACATTTGCCCGCCGGGCCTTTTCCCAGCAGACAAATATTCCTGGACTTGTTTTAAAACAGTCCGCTGGAATTCAGCCCGCTCGGACATGTACGGTCGTCAGTACAGACCTACCGTACATGTCCAGGCGCCCGCCGTCCCTCGCATGCGTCGAATGACTTCGACGCATGCGTGGAAGCATTTTAAAGGCGGGCCGCCCACGTCGCCGCGTCATTGTCGCGGCGACACCGCGTCATCGACGCGGCGACACCGCGGACACGCCCCGCGTATTGTTTACGCGCGGACTTCTGTACGATGGTGTGTACAACCATCGTACAGAAGCCCTCTGGCAGACATGTATGGTGGAAACGGTCCGACGGACCGCTTTCACCATACATGTTTGTCCGTGTGTACCCGGCCTAAGGGTCTCATATCAATAATATATAAACACCTTATTACTTTGCCTACTGCAGATCCACCATCATACATGGAAAAATGGGAGAGAGACCTTGGACTTCAGTTGGAATCATCTGATTGGGATAAAATTTGGACCACTACAAAATCATCTTCACAAAATATAATAGCTCTTGAGACAAGTTATAAAGTACTTTTGCGCTGGTACTTGGTTCCTGTCAGAATTGCGAAATATATTCCGCAATACTCCCCACTCTGCTTCCGTGGCTGTGGTGAACTAGGATCACATATACACATATTTTGGGAATGCCCGGTTACAAAATGTTTTTGGAAAGAGGTTTTTCTAATCCTCTCCACCTTATTCAAAAAAAAAAAAAAAAAACCTGACCCTTCAATTGCACTACTAAATCTAAAACCGACTTCTATTTCCCACACTCAATTCAAACTCCTTCTACAAATCACTACGGCAGCAAAGCAGACAATCGCCAAAGCGTGGAAAACCCCAACATTAATGATCTCAGAAACCAAAACCAGAATAAACCAAGCCATGACCCACTCAAAAACGGAAGCCATTACCAATGATAATATTGCAAAATTTGAAAAAATCTGGAATCCTTGGGCGACTCATTTTTTCCCTCCCAACTTGACTCACAGTGCGCTCAGCCTATCAGCGGCCGCAGCAATGTCCCGTCGCGGCCGCTGATAGGCTGAGCGCACTGTGAGTCACCGACCCGCAGGAAGTGGAACAGACCGGGACCGGAGAACGGGACGGCGATATCGGAACAACGGGGGATCGTAGGCAGGTAAGTGAAAGTTTATTTTGTATAGTTTTACAGCCCGGGCACAGCGGGGGTTAAAAGTTTTAGCTTAGAGAACTCCTTTAAGACCTTGGTAACATAACTACTAATAGATATTTAATATGCTAATAACATAAGACAAACATAAGATACCCCGGGGACCCTTTTGACCTTTTCTATCTTATCTACGTACTATCTTTATTTTTTTCTCTTCTTCTTCCCCTTCCCTCTATTCTATCTTGCCTCTTTAGTTTTTGTTTGTTGTTTTTTCTTTCTTAGCATATATTGTTATTATATGCAAAAATGGTAGCAGCATTACTTTTTTTTTTAATGTTTTTATTTATCAGTATATTTCAGCTTTAGAGCTCCATTGAAACAGTACAAACCTAATGTCTATACAATAAATCCCTGTTTATCTTCATTATATATTACCCCAACATTATACAAGGTCTAGAAATGATGACCCTTAATTTTTTTTCTTTATGTATTCTCATATTACCTTAGAATGTTAATATATTACTATATCTGGTTTTTAATTACTAAATTCAACACTAAGCATATATTTTAGCAAGTCTCCAGATAATGGTCAACATATGTTAAACTCAAATTACTGTTTTTTTTCTTTTGTTGTTGCCTTCTAAAAAACACTGGATCTTGATGTAAATATCTAACTTGTATTCTCCTTAACTGCTACTATTTAGATTGTCTATGTTTATTGACAATATATGCTTGTAATTTTGAAAATTTAATAAAAAAAAAAAAAAAAAAAAAAACAGCAAGTGAACAGTTAAACATTAGCTACTGCTTCAACATTGTATCAATCATGGCAGGAATGAATAACATATTTTGAGAAATAACAGTCATTAATATATATATATATATATATATATATATATATATATATATATATATATATATATATATATATATATATATATATATATATATATATATATATATATATATATATATAGTGCACTGACATCTAGTGAGAGTTCCAAGTATTGCAGCCAATAATCCAATCGTCCCAATATGCAGTTTAGTACGTCCCCTTTTGGAGATACCTTTATAACCCTTTCCAGCTTTATGCAAGTCAACAATTCTTAATCGTAGGTCTGAGAGCACTTTTGTGCGAGGCATCATTCACATAATTTCTTGTGAAAAGCAAACCCAGAATGGTGTGTGTTTTTTATAGGGCAGGGCAGCTGTAACCAACACCTCCAATCTCATCTCATTGACTGGACTCCAGTTGGCTGACACCTCACTCCAATTAGCTCTTGGAGATGTCAGTCTAGGGGGTTCACATACCTTTTCCACCTGCACTGTGAATGTTTACATGGTGTATTAAAAAAATTAAATGTTACCATGTTTTTATTGATGTGTTATTAGTTTAAGCAGACCGATTGTCTATTGTTGTGACTTAGATGAAGATCAGATCACATTTTATGACCAATTTGTGCAGAAATCCATATCATTCCAAAAGGTTTCACATACTTTTTATTGCAACTCTATATGGAGTTTGTCACCACAAGCCTATATGACTTAAAGGATCACTAAAGGATTTTTTTTTTTTAGCTAAATAGCTTCCTTTACCTTACTGCAGTACTGGTTTCATGTCCTCATTGTTCGTTTTTGCTTTGAAGTAGCTGTAATTCTGCTGTGATCTCCACACTTCCTGGTTGCCCGTTTCCTTATAACCATGGTACTGGGAGATTTTCACGGTGGTCTAAGCTGTCATTACTGTGTGTCTAAAACTCCTCAGAACCAATCAGATTCATTTTAAAAACAAAACACTGCCCTGGATTTGTTTGTTTTTGTTCTGTGAGTCTTCCCGACTCACCTCTCACCCGGAACTTCATGTATGTACCTTTAAAACCTAAAGTGAAACTAGAGGCACATTATATGATAGATTAAATTACATTTTTAATCATTTTTAAAAGGAATCAGTTAACTTTTATGTCTATATACCCAATAAACAGTCATTTCAGCAAAAACTTTTTTTTTCCCTTTAGTGACCCTTTAAGAGGTATATACCCCTTTAAGTCCACACATCTTGGTAAGCCTCTGCACAGTTGGTGGTGGTGGTTTTCTGTAAACACCTTTTCTTTACCATGTTCTTAGTGTGGTTCCAGCAATGTCAATCAGCCGATTCTCTACATACATCAAGATTTATAGGAATTTTGTGTCCTTATATCTTAAAGCCTCGTCCCGACGGGAAAACTGTGAAGAGAGCTTTTGTGTATGCTCCCTCACAGTTTTCCAAAAGAAAAACCGCCAGACCAAAAAAAAAAAAAAAAAGAGAACCTGCTCTCCTTTTTCCTGCTGGGATTCACAGCAGACTTTTTCCAGGAAGTTTTGTGGCAGAAGTTACCGAACAGGTTCTCGGCTTTCTGCTAGGAAATCCCACTCGTGTGTACTAGGGCATTAAGACTTTTTTTTTACATATTTTATTGGTCTCTTCACATTGGTGGACATTTGTTTTTCCTTTTCACTTTATACAAATGGTTACACAATTTTGTATATTTGAGCACTGTATATTTTATGTAACAGTTGAGTACTGTCCATCATAATTTGCACCAACAATTACATTCTCAGGACAAGCTTTTGGGGGTCTACCGTTTACTTTTAAGGCAGCTTTTTTCAACCAGGGTGCACCCTGGGAATTCTTCAGGTGTGCCTAAACTGTAAAAAATAGTGTGCCGAGTCTACTCAAAAAAATTGAGGCAACAACTTTCATCGGCCTTTTAAGTACTGTCAACTAAACTTATTTTTGTCTGACTCGTTAAACTTTTCATGTTTTCAACTTAGTTGTTTTAAAGTGGTTGTAAACCCTCCTGAAAAAAAAAACAAAAAAAACACACCCTGCAAGATAAAGGTATAATGAGCTAGTATACATAGCATACTAGCTCATTATGAATTACTTACCTGAGAACGAAGCCCCCGCAGCCGTCCTCGTCTCCCCCTCCGGCCGGCGACATCTATCCCAGAGGTTATTTCCAGGTATCGCGGTTCCGGCGCTGTGATTGGCCGAAGCGGCGATAACGTCAATCCCGCGCATGCGCGGGAGCCACTGGAACAGCCCAGTACAACTGAAGCAACGGTGCGTGCCATTGGTTCAGTTGGCTTAAGTGCGCATGACTTCGGCACATGCAAATACAGGGATATCTCCTAAACCATGCAGGTTTAGGAGATATGCAGTGCAGCTATAGGTAAGCCTAATTATAGGCTTGTCTGTAGTTTAAAGTGGTTGTAAAGGGTTTCCCCACAAATAGAGCTTTCTTTTGGTGGTATTTGATCACCTCTGCGGTTTTTATTTTTTGCGCTATAAACAAAAATAGAGCGACAATTTTGAAAAAAAAAATGCAATATTTTTTACTTTTTGCTATAATAAATATCCCCCAAAAACACAATAAGCGTTTATCGATTGGTTTGCACAAAATTTATAGCGTTTACAAAATAGGGGATAGTTTTATTGCATTTTTATTAATTATTTTTTTTTTACTACTAATGGTGGCGATCAGCGATTTTTTTCGTGACTGCGACATTATGGCGGACACTTCAGACTATTTTGACACATTTTTGGGACCATTGTCATTTTCACAGCAAAAAATGCATTTAAATTGCATTGTTCATTGACAGTTGCAGTTTGGGAGTTAACCACAGGGGGCGCTGTAAGAGTTAGGGTTCACCTAGTGTGTGTTTACAACTGTAGGGGGGTGTGGCTGTAGGACTGACGTCATCGATCGAGTCCCTATAAAAGGGATCACTCGATCGATGCAGCCGCCACAGTGAAGCACGGGGGTTTACATACGGCTCTCCCCGTTCTTCAGCTCCGGGGAGCGATCGCGACGGGGCGGCTATTCGTCGTCCCGGATCGCTTCCCGAGGGTTACCGACCACCACGTGTACCGGGGGAGGGGGGGGGGTCCCAATCGGACCCCCGGAAAGGCGGGGACGTACATGTACGCCCATATGCCTGTACGTGCCATTCTGTGGACGTACATGTACATGCGGCGGTCGGCAACCGGTTAACTGACAATTGTGCGACGCTGTACCCAAACAAAATTGACCTTCCTTTTTTCCCCACACATGGAGCTTTCTTTTGGTGATATTTGATCACCTCTGCGGTTTTTATTTTTTGTGCCATAAACAAAAAAAGACTGACAATTTATCTTGAATTTATTCATCAGTTTAGGCCAATATATATTCTTCTACATATATTTGGTAAAAAAAAAAAAAGAAAAATCACAATAGGTGTATATTGATTGGTTTGTGCAAAAGTTATCACGTCTACAAACTATAGGATAGATTTAGGGACTTTAATTTTATCGTTTTTACTTTTAATGGAGGTGATCTGCAATTAACGGGACTGCAACATTGCGGCGGAAAAATCTGTCGCCAAATGACACTTTTTGGGGACCTGTGACATTATTACATTGATCAGTGCTATAAAAAAGGAACTGATCAATGTATAAAGGACACTGGTAGGGAAGGGGTTAACACTAGGTGCGGGCAATCAAGGGGTTAAGTGTGTTCCAACTGTAGAGGGGGATGGGCTACCAGGGACATGACAGAGATAGCCGTTTCTGATCACTGGGAACAGAAGATCTCTGGCATGTCATCTGGCAAAACAGGAATCGCCTTGTTTACATAGGCTGATCCCTGTTCTGCCTCTGTATGCCATGATCGTGGGTCGCCGGCGGACCTCGAGTCCCTTCTGTGCAAAGACCAACGTACACCTACAGCGGTTTGTGCAGGAGAGCTGACCTGCCACAGTATAATGACGGTGGCTGGTCGACAAGTGGTTAAAGTGTGAACTTTTGAAGATAGATTCCCCACATCTAGCTCTAAAAAGATCTTCTGAAAAACTTCAAATGTATATTTTAGGTTTTCAGGACAGCTCGGGCTAAAAGCGAGTCCCATAATCATTCTTTCTGATACAAAAATGAGAGTGCTATATGAAAAAAAATACACTATACGAATATGCTTGCTTTTCTTGCCAATGCAGCATAAATATGGTATATTTGTTTTTGAAATGCAATAACATAGTTCAAAGTGGGCAGGGCTTTACGTTAAATAATCTAAAGTTGAATTCCAATATCTCAAAAACCCGAACAAACAGAAATTTCGTTTTTGTGGTACAAATCAGCAGAAACGCAGCACAAATTGTTTAATTGTTTTTAAAATGTAATAACATGTGGTGCAAAGTGGGAGAAGTTTCATCAACGATAATGAGCAATATCTCTGAAACCAAACCAGCCCATACTTTGTTTTTGCAGCACAAATGCAGTGCAAAAGAATGCTATGTTTTTACATTTTAATAACATTGGGGGAAAAGCAGGCGGGACTTGATACATAATCTGAATTCAAAAACTGAACCGGCTGAAAGATTCATTTTTGTGGCACAAAATAGTTCTTAAGCTGGTGGTCCCTTACCCTGCATCTTGGTTGTGTTCTGCAGAATGCAGCAAGCGGAAACTTTGCGTGTGCACAAGTGAGTTGTCTCAATAGGTGTATATAACGGACGTATGTCCATTTATTATAAATATATTAATCTGCAAACAAAATAAACATTTTGGATGGTATGTTAAAGTGGAGTTCCGGACACAATTTCACTTTTTAAATATAAATACCCCTGTAATACACAAGCTAAATGTATTCTAGTAAAGTTAGTCTGTAAACTAAGGTCCGTTTTGTTAGGTTGTTACAGCATTTAGACACTTTATAAAATAGAAATTGACTGGGGCCATCTTAAGTGTGGCATCATGAAGCCAGACTGTATGACTTCCTGGATTTCAGCCTTGCAGATCTCGCACATGCTCAGTGCTGCACAAGCAATGTAATAGTTTTCAGATCAGGTTTCAGCACCTGTACTGTCCAAGTCACATGATTCGAGACTGGGGAGTGCACAGACTCCTGGAAAGTTACACCCACTACATTCCCAGGAGTCTGTGCGGTGAAGCTTAAGCACCTAGGTGCAGGAAGAGGGAAGATTAACTATTCTGCCTAGCAACAACACTTTGAAGGCATCTAAAAAAAAAAAAAAAAAAAAAAAAAATCTTAAATGACTAATGATATTTTTTTTAAACTACTGATGTAATGTTATATTTATGGGTGGAACTCCACTTTAAGCAACATTTAAAGCACGTGAATCATAATTTGTTCAATGTTCTTTCTTCCCTTTCAATGGCATTGCATGTCTTTGTAGTGACTTGGAAAAATTCTTGTCACTGGTGGTGCTCTTTTGCCCTGATGGGCCTCAAACGTGTGAGAACTGCCTTGTGCAGGTTTTCAAAGTTCCAAAAGACGTCAAACTCTTTCAAATATGCATCAAAACTTGTGCGGTTGCATGTTTGGCAAACATGCGTCCCGCAATTTCAGTCAAATGTAAAGATCATTTTTTTTAAGTAAATGTAACTCAATTAGAATATGGAAATGCACATACCTTAAAAGTTTTGTCTAGGTTACTCAATATTATATACATTACTTTCATAAATGTAAAAGCTGTGTTTTAAGAACTTTAAAATGAATTAACATTTATTTCTATGTTGAACATTATGAAAAATGTATGTTAAAATTCCAGCCAACAGAATCATTTTTATCAGTGTAGGCAAAAGCCTAAAAAATGCCCCAAATTTGTATACAAGCAAGTGGGTGGATTTCATTGTTCACCATTACAACCTTCTAGCCACCAGCATCCTAACAACCAATTATGTCATCGGATAAAAAAAAAAAAAAAATAGGATTTTTGTACTCACCGTAAAATCCATTTCTCTGAGTTCATGGAGGGACACAGCAGCCTTTGACCTTAGGGTTATATCTGCTTCCTTCAGGAGAGTTAGGCAGAAACAAAAGCACTTTAAGTGTTAACAACACTTTCCTCAGTGCAGCTCCTCCCAGGGGGCGTAGTTCCCCGGGTATAACCTACACCCTGCTCTAGCAGCTCCAGTTCGTAACAAGCAGTACAAACAAAAAAGAAGGGTGGGTGCTGTGTCCGTCCATGAACTCAGAGAAATGGATTGTACAGCGAGTACAAAAATCCTATTTTCTCTTCCATTCATGGACGGACACAGCAGCCTTTGACCTTAGGGACGTCCCCAAGCAGTGTCAAAAAATTCGAGGGGTGGGAAAAAAACACAGCAAACCAAGCTTACACCCCAAACAAAACCGGAGTTACTCAAAACGGAGTAACTCCAACTTTAAACTGCTGCCTGTAACACCTTGCGGCCGAAGGAGGCATCAGAAGATGCACTCACATCCACCTTGTAAAACGTTGAAAAAGTGAGGACCGACGACCAGGTCGCTGCCTTACACACCTGTAATACAGAGGCTTGATGCAGGAAAGCCCAAGAGGCACCGATCGCCCTGGTCGAATGCGCCATAACCCGAAAGGGAGGTGCCCGCCCCTTCAGGGCATAGGCCTGAAGCACAACCTGTCGGATCCACCTAGAAATGGTGGCCGACGAGACTGCCAGACCCTTTTTGGGACCAGCCACCGACACGAACAGTGAGTCCGACTTCCGGAACGGAGCCGAAGCAGATAAGTACACTCGTAGGGCCCGAACCACATCCAGGGAATGTAAAGTGGCCTCCTTCTGGTTTTTCAGCTGAGGACATAAGGATGGAAGAACAATGTCCTCATTAATGCGAAAAGCCGAAACCACTTTCGGGAAAAAGACGGCTGAGGTCGCAGTACCACCTTATCCTCATGGATGACCAAGTAGGGAGCCTTGCAAGACAAGGCCGCCAGTTCAGATACTCGTCTGAGCGAGGTAATTGCTACCAGAAAAAAACACCTTCTGTGACAGAGTCAACAAAGGGATCTTTCGGATGTCCTCAAAGGGAGCATCCTGAAGCACCGAAAGGACTAAATTCAAGTCCCATGGGGCCAGCGGATGGCGCACCGGAGGGGCCACTTGACGGACCCCCTGTACAAACGTACGCACCAAGGAGTGCGCCGCCAAGGGTCGCTGAAAAAAAAAACGGCCAGAGCCGAAATCTGACTCTTAACCGTACTCAAGGCGAGAGCCTGATGCACTCCCCGCAGTAAAAAACAGCAGAATCCTGGACAGGGTGCCATTTCATCTCCTCACACACAGAGATGTAGGCCTTCCACGCAGAATGGTAGAGACCACCGAGCCTGATAGGCCTCGGTCCTTCAGTACCTGGCTCTCAACAGCCACGCCGTTAAAGCCAGCGACTGTAAAGCAGGGTGGAAGATCGGACCCTGCGACAGAAGATCTTCTCTCAGGGGTAGACGCCAGGAGGCGTCTGCCACCAGACCCGCATACCAGGAGCGGCGCGGCCAGTCTGGGGCGATCAGGATTGTTGGAATCCCCTCAGCTTCCACTCTGCGCAGCAGACGAGGATTCGTCGTGACCACTGTCCATTGGTACGGCAGAAAAGACTTCCCGGTCCGAAGCACCGGAGACGTCAGCCACCATACCAGGGAAGACTTGACCAGTTGACTCATCTGAATCTGGTAATCCAGAGAAAACAGGAGCTTGTCCCATCGTGACAGAATCTTCTTCTGTAGTTCCCTGGTGTGGAATTGGGCATAAGGAACAGCCTCGAAAGAGGCCACCATCAGACCCAAAACCCTCATGCAGAATCAAAGAGACGACCACTTCTGGGTCAACAACTGCTGTACCGCAGAATGCAGTGTCTGGAGTTTCTCTGTTGGGAGAAAAACTCTCGCCTCCGCGGAATCCAGGACTAGTCCTAGGTATTCCAGAAGCAGAGAGACGGAACCAACACTGACTTCTGGATATTCAGAAGCCAGCCGAACTCTAGGAGAGTCCGACACGTGATAGACAAGTCCTCTTCTAATTCTGAGCCTGAGGAAGCTCTCAGGAGAAGGTCGTCCAGATATCCCACGATAGCGATCCCTCGCTGTATCAGCAGGGCCAGTATCGGGGCGAGCACCTTGGTGAAAACCCATGGTGCTGAGGCCAGGCCGAACGGGAGGGCCACAAATTGAAAGTGGTCCTCTCCGATCGTAAAGCGCAGAAACTTCTGGTGCTTCGTGCATATGGGAACATGTAGGTATGCGTCCATGATATCCAAGGACACCATGAATTCCCCTTGATGGAGTGCTGCTATTACCGAGCGAATCGACTCCATCCGGAATTTTTGCAACTTGACAAAACAAAACAATTGAGGGCCTTGAGGTCCAGGATTGGATGGACCCCTTCCTTCATGGGTACTACGAACAGATTGGAGTAAAACCCCTGAAACCGTTCCGAGGGAAATGGTACAATCACTCCCCTGACCAGAAGATCCTGGACAGCCCCAGACAGAGCCTTCTGGCGAACCGGAGGAAGCTGGAGGTTGAAAGGAAAAAATCTGTTTGGTGGAAAAGAGAGAAACTCTATCTTGTACCCCAAGGAAACTACTTTGCAAACCCAACGGTCAGAGAGAAGAGACCTCCACCAACCCAAGAGACGGGCAGCGGCAGACCTTCATGCGGAAGCAGGTTTGTCCGCAGGCTTGCGGAACCAGGGGTGCTTCTGCCCTGCAGCGGGCGCCTTAGCACCTTGCAAACTTTTTCCCGCCGCACTGGGTGCACAGAAAAAACGCTTTGGGGTAGTAAAAGAGGGCCCTTGCCCTTCCCAGACTGTGGGAGCAGTGTGCTCATACAACCTGTGGCATCCTTAATGATGTCATCCAGGGACGCCCAAAAAAGCTGTTCACCCTTAAAGGGCAAATACACCAAGGCCTTCTTGGAGGATTGGTCCGCAGACCAGCATTTCAGCCACACAAGGCGGCGTAGTACCACCGCATAGGCGGAGGCTCTGGAAAGCAAGGGAAGCGTATCCAGGGCCGACTCACAGACAGACAAATTCTAGATCCTGAACCAATTGTTCAGCCAGGTCCTTACAGGTCTCGGAAGCATCCTGCTCCTCCAGCAACAACTTTTCCCGTTCAGTGTCTGCGACACCAGAGACCCGGCCACAACCGGTCTCACAGCCGAACCCACAACTGTGAACATAGGAGGGTGGAGGCTGTGGCCCGCTCTATCAGTAGGGTTCGTAAAAGCGGGAGCCCCTTCCACAGGCAATGTGGTGGCTTTACTCAGTCTGGACACGGGAGGGTCCACTGATAGAGGAAAGACCCACTTTTTCAAAAAGTCCTCCTCAAAGGGATAACGGACCGCAAAGTTTTTAGGAACAGCAAAAACTTTCTGTGGGGTGTCCCATTCCTTACATAGCAATTGCTCCAAATATGGAATACAGGGAAATACTTTTGCGGTGCTGGGCGGTTTGCGGAACCCAAAAAAGACCGGCACATCCGGTGCCCCCGCCAAATCCTCAAGTTTATGAGTATCACGCACTCCCTATCATTTACTGACCCTGAGGCAGAGTCATCCTCACAGTCCGTGTGGGTTAAGCCTGCACCATCTGACATGACAAAACCAGATCTGTGTCAGAGATATCCCCAGAAGCAGGCTCAGGGAGGGGGCGCTCTGTACCCCCCTTCTGGGCACTAACTGCATCAAACCTGGCGAGAAACGCCTCAAGGACAGCCGACATTGCCTCAACAGATGCGGCAGGGGCAGGGGGATTAAAGTATAACTCAGGCATTGCTGGGGCAGAAATACCAGGTTCAGGTTCCATGTTGCCCTACCGCTGTGTACTGCAAGGCAGAACAACCCACCGGTCACCTCCCAGCTGCAAAAATAGAAGCAGAGGCCTCCCAGGGACTCACCACCCCACCTGGTTGCAGAGAGAGCTGAAAACCCGAGGTGTGCTCTGATGTGCTGCGTCTGTCACCTCAGGGAAGATTCGCAGCGTTTTGCAGTGCTAAAACTGTCACAAGAGGCCAAGACATTTCCAAGATGGCCGCCATCTGAGGTAAAAATCACCAGCGGGCTACAGGAAAATGGCCGCCGAGCTATGTAAACAGGAAAATGGCGGCCGTGGCGCAGTTTAAATTCCCCAGTGATGCCCCAAACACCTCACACTACACAGCAGCATACAGTAGCACCCCCCAGAGTAAAAACACAGTCCCCCACAACACACGGGCCCCGGTTGGCAATAAAGAAACCCCAGGAAGCCCCCCTCACAGCCGGTACCCAGTCAGGGGAAGGAGGGAGAGGAAAGCAGGGCGGACCCTCAGTCGACCTCCCCAGGGAAAACACCAGCCAAACCACCTTGCCAGGGCAAGAAGGCCACTACTTACCCGTCCTGCGAATACCGGCTGGAGGTATCCCAGACAGAACCAACATCCACTAATGGCATGGCTGTCGGCCAGACACACTGACAAGGCCATAGAGACCGGTCATATATGTGTCCTGGAACATGTAGTTCCCTGGCCGTCCCTGGAGCAATGGGGTCTGTCTTGGACGACCCAGAGCTGAGCTGAGGGCCGGCACACGCTCGATGTTCGAAACATGGGGGGACTACAAGAGGCAAGACCCAGCCTGTCACCCAGTTGGCTGTTGATAGAAGAATCACAGGATTCAAAATGCAGGAACAAAATAAAAAGCGGAAAAAAATAAATAAAAAACGCTAAAAAATCTCTAGAGTACAGGGACTCCAGAGTGCCTGTCCTCTCCTGACGTTAGGCAAGAAGAAACTGGAGCTGCTAGAGCAGGGTGTGGGTTATACCCGGGGAACCACGCCCCCTGGGAGGAGCTGCACTGAGGAAAGTGTCAACACTTAAAGTGCTTTGTTTCTGCCTAACTCTCCTGAAGGAAGCGGATAACACCCTAAGGTCAAAGGCTGCTGTGTCTGTCCATGAACGGAAGAGAAAAGAGGGCGTCAAATACTTTTACAGAATCCTTGTTTATCCCTCCCCTGCCCGACTGGGGTCCCATTAACTGAGAGATGGAGGAAAACTGAGGGAGAAGAGAAACATCCATGTACTATAGGGATGAAACTAATCGATTAGGAAATTAATCTATTACAATTTTCAAAATCGATTAATCGCCTATTAACATAATGGGGTTAAAAGAACTAAAATCAGCCCTTTATAGTACAAAAAAGAAAATCACTACTGTAAATATTACTTTCACTGTCACACAGTAAAAACATGAACCTATTACAGTAGCGATTATTTGCTTTTTGTACTTATTTTAGTTGTTTTAACCCCATTATGTTACTAAACATCTCAGGCCTGGGTTCACACCTCTGTTTTTTGGTGCTTTTTGCAGAAACACACTACAGTTAATTTACATGGTTTCCTATGGGACACGTTCACATCCATGATTTTTTTTTTAGCTGCTGCGTATTTGGAAAGGGCAAGGACTTTTTAATGCAAAACGGTGCCATTTTGTTTTTTTTAGTTCAAAATACGTCAATGGAGAAGCTGCAGAAAAGCATGTAATGTGTTTTTGCGGCAATTTGCGTTTTGTAATTTGCCCAACAACAAATTGGCCCAAAAAAAAAAATGCTATTTTTTTATCTTTTTTTAAGGCTATTATCCGATCAGGCTATTATCCGAGGCATCTTTCACACTCGTGGATTTGTGACTGCTAAGTCACATGACAAGTCATTCCCCATGATTTCCAATGGTAACCATTCATATGTGCGACTTTCGAGTCGTGCCGACATCAAAGTTTCCCTCAAGTTTACACAGGGATTCCCTAAAATTGCGGCGACATCATGGCAAAGTGGCGCAGCTTTTAAGTACTAGCAGTGTGACAGGGGCCTAAAAGACACATTTAGCCAGCTTCCCCCCCCCCCCCCCCATGAGCGTAGCGTTTTCATGAAGAAAGTCGTACGTTTTTGTACAGGACAAAAAGGTAACTAATGTAAAAAGAAGAGAAATGGCGAAACCTGTCCGAATTAAGCTACAAAAAAAGCTCCAGAACATTGAGCTTCAGACGTTTGGCTTTTGAACCATCTCCATAGAGAATAATTTATTTATTTTTTTCACCTCCAGCGTTTTGTAGCTTCAGGCTCAAAATGCTGAGGTGTAAATGGGGCCTTAGCCTCATCTGTAAATTGCAGTGCCGTTCTGCCCACCAGTTCTTAGACTGACAGCTACCTTTGTGCGATATGCACAGTGCTCCCTGAACAGAAGTTAGTTGAAGCGGCACAAATATCTTTTCAAACAGTAAGAAATATGTTTTATTATTAAGATTATAAAAAAATATAATAATAATTGAAAGTGCAGCTATTAAAATGGATTTAGAAAGAAACAAATAGTTGGGGGTTCCATACTATAAGCCAAGTTTGTAATGCACTTGGGGTAGATAGCGGAGGTGTCCACTTCACCCTACAGTCTGCTGTGGGCAAGAAGTAAAAAGAACTACTTAGCACTCTAGGGCTGCAACTAACGATTATTTTCATAATCGACTAGTTGGCCGATTGTTTCGATTAATCGAATAATCGGTTAATAACCTTAAAAAATTTGCTGCGATTTGCATTTTTTTTTTTTTTTGCCCAATTTGTTGTTGGGCAGATTAGAAAACACAAATTGCCACAAAAATGTTTTTCTGCAGCTTCTCCATTGAAGTATATTGAACCAAAAAAACAGCACCTTGCCCTTTCCAAATACGCAGCAGCTGAAAAAAATCATGGATGTGAAACCATGTAAATTAACTGTAGTGTGTTTCTGCAAAAAGCACAGATGTGTGACTCAGGCCTGATATGTTTAGTAACATAATGGGGTTAAAAAAACAAAAATTACTACAAAAAGAGCAAATCGCTACTGTAAGGGGTTCATTTTCTACTGTGGGACGATGAAAGTAATATTTACAGTAGAGATTTGCTCTTTTTGTACTATAAAGGGCTAATTTTTTTATTTTATTTTTAACCCCATTATGTTACTGGCCGATTAATCGATTATGAAAATGGTAATCGATTAATTTCCTAATCGATTCCTTTTTTCGGCCCTATAGCACTCACACCAGCCTTAGGACATAAAGGTGGTCACCTGACCCAAAGAAAAGTAGGAACGCCATACCAAAAGCTGGTAACAGAATCATGAATCGGTAGATGTCATCAATGTGTTTTCTATAAAATCACTTTATTGCTGCTAAACAATGATTATAGAAAAAAAATAAAAAAAAAATAAAACCACACCATCTATTTTTTTTTTTATAAATTCTTTATTTAAATTTTTTTTGTTATTCTTATACAAGGACAGTTAAACATCGCCATTGAACAGTATAAATCTCTACAACAATTCTGTTCTTCTTAAAGGAGTTGTAAAGGAAAAAATAGTATTTTTTGTACTCACCGTAAAATCCTTTTCTCTGAGTCCATGGACGGACACAGCTCCTTAAATCTTGACAAGTGGGTTATGTTTCCTGTTTACAGGAAAGGACTAGGCAAAAACATGTTAGATAATTAAATACATGTTACATTAACAGACTTGAACAGGGGGCGGTCCCTCCAGACATAACCCTCCTCACTGCAGCATGCAGCCTCAGTTCGTAACAAGCAGTACAAACCTAAAAAAGGAGGGGTGGGTGCTGTGTCCATCCATGGACTCAGAGAAAAGGATTTGACGGTGAGTACAAAAAATCCTATTTTCTCTCATCGTCCATGGACGGACACAGCTCCTTAAATCTTGACAAGTGGGACGTCCCCAAGCAGTGTCAAAAACGAGGGGTGGAAAATATATCAGTAAAACCAATTTTAACTTCACCCCAAAACAAGCAGAGCTCCTCAACGGAGGAGGTGCAACTTTAAACAGCCGCCGGCAAAAACTAGCGGCCGAAAAAAGCAACTCACAGCAACCATGTAAATTCTGGAAAAAGCGTGAACGGACGAGCAAGTCGCCGCCTCGCACACCTATGAGACCGATGCATGATGTCGAAAAAAAAAAAACCAGGAAGCACCAATTGCCCTGGTCGAAAGTGCCGTGACCAGAAAGGGGGGCTCGCCCCTTAAGAGCATAGGCCTGTATGACGGCCTGCCTGATCCACCGAGAAATGGTGGTCGACGAGACCGCCAGGCCCTTTTGTGGACCAGACACAAAAGAGAGTCAGAACTCCGAAACGGAGCCGTAGTAGGCTGGTACACCCGCAAAGCGCGTACCACGCCTAAAGTATGAAAGGCAACCTCCGTAGGATGCGCCGGCTGAGGATAGAAGGATGGAAGAACAATGTCCTTATTCCGGCGAAAGGCCAAAACCAACTTCGGAAGAAGGGAAGGTCGCGGGCGCACCATCACCTAATCCTTATGGAGGATCAAGCATGGCGGCTTGCAAGACAAGACCGCCAACTCAGAAACCCCTCTAACAGAGGTAAAGGCCACTAAAGGGGCCACCTTCTGAGATAGTGTCAAGAGAAAATCTCTGATGTTTCCAAAAGGAACGTTCCTGAAGAACCGAGAGCACCAGACTCAAAACTCATGGGGGAAGAGATGGGCCAAGAGGCGAAGTATATGACAAACCCCCTGCACACAAAAAGGGACCCACCAGGGAACGGGCCGCAAAAAGGCAACTGAAAGAACACAGCCAAGGCTGAAATCTGCCCCCCAAACGGTGCTTTAAGCAATTTTTAGATCCGCTCCAAGCTGTAAAAACAGCAGGACCCTGGACACCGAGTACGTCCGTGGACGTCAGCCCATCCCTTCGCACCAAGAGATGTAGGCCTGCCAGGTACGACGGTAGATCCTCCGGAAGAAGACTACTGTGCCCTCGGCATTGTTGAGATGACCGAGTCAGACAGACCCCGGTCACCTAAAGTCTGGCTTCCAATAGCCATGTTGAGCAAGTCAGTGACTGTACAACAGGAGGAAGTATGGGACCTCGAGACAGAGGGGACCCCCTGCCCTGGCAACCGCCAGGGTACCTCCGCTACAAGGTGCCCGATATCAGCGTACCAAGGACGCCAAGGTCAATCTGGAGCGATTAGAATCATCGGGATCACCTAAGCCTCCACTCTGTGGAGCAGCCGAGGAAGAAACTACCATGGAGGAATGGCAAAAAGTCGCCGATACAGACCCCACAGGGACACCAGCGCGACTGACGCATCTGTACCAGATCACTAGACCTGGCCACTAACTTCGACACCCTTGCGGCGGAGACAAGTGGCCAATTTTACCTCGCTGCTATCCGAAAGTGCGGGCGGATAGTGAGAGTTACAGCGAATTTTTCACGCTACCTATATTCGATTGTCATGTGAGTGCAACCTTTGCTTTTACCTAATAAATCTTTTAGACGTTATTACACCATGTCAGTGCCTTCCTTTTTTTGGGTCATCTCCAATGAGGAAATCTCAGTGTGAACCCAAGGTGGAACGTATAGGAGATCAGTGAACAAGGGGTCCATGGAAATATACCAGGGCTGTTAGCCATATATGCCTACAATCTCTTGAGTCGGTAAGCAGACTAGAAATAAGAGGTGGAGGTCTCATCTATCCCACTTTCTAGCACGGTGTTCCTGGACTTGTTTTTTGCACGTATTTCACAAGAAATATTTTTTGAACATCACTGGAATTTGGACTTTCTATGAACTGTAACTTACATAGTCACTTATGATTTTAGGTCATAAACGTTTTATCCTGCACAGGTTATTTACACACACTTGGTGTTTATTTCATTTGTCCTTTAATGTGATTCATGCAGCGCAGCTTATACAATTTTTAGGAGATCCATGCCCTGTGAGGCTCACCTCCTGCAAGGGAGCCGAAACACCACAAGCACAAAGACCAGTCGCCCTGGTCCAGCATCTGGCGACTCCAGTAGTCCGCCTGCCAGTATACCTGATGGTAGACCGAAGCCACGGCCATGGCGTTGTTCGGCTGAAACCAGATCGGTCGACCACAAGGAGAAGCATAGCCTGATCGCCTAAAATAGTAGGACAATAAACAGTAGACAGCACCTGGTATTCCCAGGCGGTCTCCTACCCAGGCACTAGCCAGGCCCGACCCTGGGTAGCTACCGAGACCAGACACATTCAGGGAGGTGTGGCCGTAGGTCCACGCAAGTCCAGCGACTCAGGGCTGACTGAACCCCCCAGGTTTGTGAACACCGACCACTGGAAGGAAGAAACAACTTCCCGGACCAGAGTCAGGGATCTCCGTCACCAACTCAGAGAGACTCAGAGACAAGAGATTTTTACCACCTGGACAGTATTTCCCCTGGAAAACCAGAGTGTGGAACTGGGCATACAGTACCGCCTTGAAGGAGGCTACCCAGAGGCACCGAACCAGCAGGCGCCCGGAGAGAAGACCGATTGCGTGATGCCAATACCTTCACCGCAGACTGAAGAGTCTGCAATTTCTCCAGGGGAAGAAGGACCTTCGCCACCGAGGAGTCCGGATAAACACTAGATACTCCAACGCTGAGTCGGAACCTAGCATGCCTAGGATTTGAACCCTGGGTCGCACACATGGAGGGCAGGCTTGCTGCCACTGAGCTACACCTTCTGGCCTAAACGTTTAACACCCACCCGAATCTTCGGAGGGTCTGAATGGGAATAACAAATCCACTAGGTCGGAGACAGAAGCTGCTCTCAGAAAAAAAGTCGTCCAAGTAGCCAATGAGGCAAAGCCTCGCTGTCCCAACAAAGTTAGGATAAGTGCGAGCTCCTAGCTAAAAACCCATGGTGCTGACGCCAGATCAAAAGGGAGGGCCACAGGCTGACAGAGACCCTCTCTCATCACAGAAAAAAACACTGTGACATGCGCAAAACGGGACATGCGTGTATGCGTCCCTGATGTCCGAGGACGCCAGGACGTCCCGCGGATGGAGCGCAGCTACCACCGAACATTAGGGCCTGAGGCCCATAGAAAACCCCAAACCTCTCGTTTTGCAGGAAAGGTAAAATTACCCCACAGCTTAGCAAGTCCCACACTGCCCAAGGCAGACCGACGGGCCGGGAGAGGAAGACACTAGGAATGAACTTTGTTATGTGGATAGGAGGAAACCCTATCTAGTACTCCGAAGAGACCACCTCGCAGACCCACTGGTCGGAGAGCAGGGAGGTTTCACCGAATTGTGAACCTGCAAGCCACCCCTCCCACCTAAAGACAGGGAGGGAAGGCTACATACATTGGCAGGATTTGGGTGTCGGCGTGATCGGCTTACGCACCCAGGGACGGATAAGTCCCCCAGCTGGGCCTTCGACGGCCTGGGAGGGTTGCCCCTAAATAATACACACACATAGGGGTAAATTCAGAGAGCAATTACGCCGGCGTATCCATAGATACGCCGCGTAATTGCTAAGTTGCGCCGGCGTATCTACTTTCTGTATTCAGAAAGCTAGATACGCCGACTGTAGCCTAAGATACGACTGGCATAAGTCTCTTATGCCGTCGTATCTTAGTGTGCATTCTGACGCTGGCCGCTAGGTGGCGCTCCCGTAGTTTTCGGCGTAGAGTATGCAAATTGCCTACTTACGCCGATTCACGAACGTACGCGTGCCTGGCGTTCGTTGTTTGCGTTAAGACTTTTCCGGCGTAACGTTGTTCCTGCTATTAGGAGGCGCAGCCAATGTTAAGTATGGACGTCGTTCCCACCTCGAAATTTGAATTGTTTACGTTGTTTGCGCAAGTCGTTCGCGAATAGGGCTGGACGTAAATTACGTTCACGTCGAAACCAATGCGTCGCTTACGCCGGCCCCTTTTACGCTACGCCGCCGCTACTTACGGAGCAAGTGCTTTGTGAATACAGCACTTGCTCCTGTAAGTTACGGCTGCGTAGCGTAAAACTAAACGCTGCGCCGCCGTAACTATGCGCGCCCGTACGTGAATCTACCCTACAGTGTGTATGTATATTATGTAGGTGTATGCACACATGCCTTTGGAGGAAACCGGAGTACCCAGAGGAAACCCACGCAGACACAGGGAGCGACAATGCAAGCTCCAGGCAGATTGGCGTCAGTGTCCGGATTCAAACCAATGACTCTCTTGCTGCCAAGTAATGGAGTCAACCACTACACCACTGTGTGCATAAAACCATTCTGAAACAGAAGCCCTGGATAACAAGGGCACAGCATTCAATGAAGCATCACAGACGCATATGAGGCCCTGGACCAGCTGGTCCGATAGCCTAATAACTTCGGGAGAGAGTCGGTGCTCCTCCACTGTCTGGTGCAAAATGCTCACTCCGTGAGTTGTATACAGCACTAGGGGTCAGGACTACTCCAAGATGGCCGCTGAGCGTTCAGAACGCGGCCACAGGAAAATGGCCAACCACAATGTAGCTGCACCATAGCGCGGCTACGACAAAATGGCCGCCAATGGGAGTTTTCAATGTAATTGAAAAACCTCCCAAAAAATTGCGCCAGCGCCGACTGAGACCCCACAGTAGTGGCCACAATAGGCCGCAAGTCAGACCCCAGCATGGTAAACATGGAACGGGTCAGTACTTCGGATATTCTATCAGTCAGATCCATACAAGCAAGGGTTCCTGCAATAGGGAGAGTGGTCACCTATACATGACACCCGGAGGGTCCACCACCGGAGAAAAAGCCCACCTTTTGAAAAGGCTCTCCTCAAAGGGGCACTGAACCGCCTGGCGGCGAGGGACTACAAAAGCCCTCAGCGGCTTTTCTCATTCCGCATCTCAGAAATTATCAAAGAAGGACACAGAAAAAAAAAAACCTACACAGAGCGGTCTAATTTGTGTGATCCAAAAAAGACCGAGTCCTCGGCGGAAACCCAGCTGTACTATCCAGCTTAAGAGTGTCCCTTGCAGCAGTAAAACGCGCACCCAAAAATGCCTTATCCTGCTATTTATTTATTTATTTTTAACTACCCAGGTACCTGGTCCATGGCTCCATAACAGAGCATTCCCCAGGGGATAACGGGGAAAGGGGGCACTCTTTTACCGCCCGTCCACAGTCCACCCCCACCCTGGCACAAACGTGTCCAGGACTAACAATAAAACCTCTGTGGGAATCCCAGGTGCTAACACCTGCTGCCACCACCAGCATGTGGGGAAGGACCCAGATACTGACTCCAAATATTAATAATATTTACATAGTGTGTATTATAATATGCACACCTGTGAAAAAACCCTCATAGGAAAGCCCCATACAAAAAAGAAAAAACACAGGCCAGATAACACAGTGCCCTCAGGAAGGCCCCCTCCCCCCTGACAGCGGCAACGTTAGCAATGCAGCAAGGGAAAAGGAGCAGGGAAGGTAGAAGAGGACCCCCGAACCCCAGGAATGCCCAGCCATACCAACCCACCGAAGTGGGAGGGACTGTACTTACCCGTCCGAGCGAGGACTCGCTGACGCATTCCTGACAGAACTACAACCGCAATGGAGGTAGCTGTCAGCCCGGTCCACTGTGAGTGAGACAACACCACAGCCCAGTCATATGTGGACCTTGGAGCAAAGCTCACCGGCCACCCCAGGAGTCATGAGGTATGGCGTGGCAGACCCAGCCTCTTTGCAAATGTGTGCCCACGCTTGCTTGTCGGACTGAGTAGACTACAAGGATCTATATTATCCAGCCTGTCTCTCAGCTGACAGTTGAAAGAAGATTCTTCAAGAAAAAGTAAAATAAAATTTCTCCTCAAGGCGCTGGGCCCAAAGGGAGCCATACGTCGTCCTCCTTACTAGGCAGAACTGAGGCTGCATGCTGCAGTGAGGAGGGTTATGTCTGGAGGGACCGCCCCATGGGCGGGGCTGTTCAACTCTGTTAATGTAACATGTATTTAAAGCGCAGTTCCGGCCACAATTTCACTTTTTAAATATAAATACCCCTGTAATACACAAGCTTAATGTATTCTAGTAAAGTTAGTCTGTAAACTAAGGTCCGTTTTGTTAGGTTGTTACAGCATTTAGACACTTTATAAAATAGAAAATGACTGGGGCCATCTTAAGTGTGGGCATCATGAAGCCAGACTGTATGACTTCCTGGATTTCAACCTTGCAGATCTCGCACATGCTCAGTGCTGCACAAGCAGTGTAATAGGTTTCAGCACCTGTACTGTCCAAGTCACATGATTCTTCGAGACTGGGGAGTGCACAGACTCCTGGAAAGTTACACCCACTACATTCCCAGGAGTCTGTGCTGTGTAGGTTAGGAAACTTAAGCACCTAGGTGCAGGAAGAGGGAAGATTAACTATTCTGCCTAGCAACAACACTTTGAAGGCATCTAAAAAAAAAATGTTCTTAAAAGGACTAATGACATTTTTTAAAAACTACTGATGTCAATGTTATATTTATGGGTGGAACGCCACTTTAATTATCTAACATGTTTCTGCCTAGCCCTCTCCTGTAAACAGGGAACATAACCCACTTGTCAAGATTTAAGGAGCTGTGTCCGTCCATGGACGATAAGAAAAAAAACATTTTTTGCCTAAAAATAATGTCTGCAAGGTAGACAGACAGAATAGTGTAAAGATTCTGTTAAAAAAACGAGTAAATACCTATAAAATTTCTTCATCTATATCACCTCCAGCGTTCTAGTTTCTGTTCTCTCATTCACTTCCTGGTTTGCGGCGCTCGTTCATGTAAGAACTACATTTCCCAGTATGCATTGTGGCTCGACTCCTTGAAGTCTCTAACACGTAGAGAGCGTCCTGCCGCACAGATGTAGTTTCCAGGAGGGGGCGAGCACGTCACTGACCACCGCAGTAAAGCCTCCCATCACGGTGTGACAAGCAGGAAGTGAACAGAACAGAGAAGAAATAGAGCAACTTCTGAGCAAAAACGAACAATGAGAAAGTGAAAAGAGGAATGTCTGCAGGTAAAGGATGCTTATTATGAAAATAAATAAATAAATAAATAATGTTTCCTTTACAACCCCTTTAACCACTTAAAGACCGCCTCCTGCACATTTACGTCAGCAGAACGGCACAGCTGGGAACATGCACGTACAGGCACGTCCTGTGCTAGTGCACGGTCGCTGGCCCATGCCCTGCCCCGAAGCTTCGTGACCTTGTCCGTGGGACCCAATCGCCGCTGGAGTCCCGCGATCGGTCCCCAGAGCTGAAGAACGGGGAGAGCTGTGTGTAAACACAGCTTCCCCGTTCTTCACTGTGGTGGCTGCATCGATCATGTGATCTCTTTTATAGGGATACACAATCGATGACATCACACCTACAGCCACACCCCACCCTACAGTTAGAAACACATATTAGGTCATACATAACCCCTTTAGCGCCCCCTTGTGGTTAACTCCCAAACTGCAATTGTCATTTTCACAGTAAACAATGCATTTTAAATGCATTTTTTGCTGTGAAAACGACAATGGTCCCAAAAATGTGTCAAAATTGTCCGAAGTGTCCGCCATAATGTCGCAGTCACAAAAAAAAAAAATACAAAAAAAAAAAAAATCGCTGATCGGCGCCATTCGTAGTAAAAAAAAAATAATTAATAAAAATGCAATAAAACTATCCCCTATTTTGTAAACGCTATAAATTTTGCGCAAACCAACCGATAAACGCTTATTGCGATTTCTTTTTACCAAAAATAGGTAGAAGAATACGTATCGGCCTAAACTGAGGGAAATAAAAGTTTTTTTTATATATTTTTGGGGGATATTTATTATAGCAAAAAGTAAAAAATATTGCATTTTTTTCAAAATTGTCGCTCTATTTTTGTTTATAGCGCAAAAAATAAAAACCGCAGAGGTGATCAAATACCACCAAAAGAAAGCTCTATTTGTGGGAAAAAAAAAGGACGCCAATTTTGTTTGGGAGCCACGTCGCACGACCGCGCAATTGTCTGTTAAAGCGACGCAGTGCCGAATCGCAAAACCTGGCCGGGTCCTTTAGCTGCCTAAAGGTCCGGGTCTTAAGTGGTTAAACAAAGATACGTTTTCTTTACATTGACTTTTAATAATTTCTAACACATAATAAGAAAACCAAAAGAAGACTACCCTTTTCTGCCCCCTTTACACTAGTCTATTATAACAATCTATCCTTGTTAAAGGGTCACTAAAGGAAAAAATTGTTTTTGCCGAAATGACTGTTTACAGGGTATAGAGACATAATAGTTAACGGATTCCTTTTAAAAATGATTAAAAATAGATAAAAAACAATCATATAATGTACCTACAGTTTAGTTTTGTTTTTGCTGTTGTTTCCTGGTTCTCTGATGTACAGAGCCAGAGAGCCAATAGAGGGCAGTGAAGGATTTGCAAAACGAAACTGGATTGGTGCTGAGGGGTTATAGACACACAGTAATCACACCTCCTTGATTAGTCACCACAGTGAGAAATCTCCCAGTACTGTGGTGATCAGGAAACAGACAACCAGGAAGTGTCCATAACAGAGAGGAATTACAGCAACATCAAAGCAAAAACGAACAATGAGGACATGAAAACAGGACTGCAGTAAGGTAAAGGAAGTTATTTAGCTAAAAAAAAAAAAAATTCCTTTAGTGACCCTTTAAGATGCCGATAACCTGGGCCCTCCCCCCGGTTATCCCCCCCTACCCACTTCTATGCTTTAAGCCATAGAAAGAGAACAAAGAAAAATACAGGAATTTAGAACAGAAAAAAAATTAAATAAACCTCTCGCCTCCCCCCACCCCACTTGTTCCCTATATGTAATACAAGGGGCCCATATTTCTCTAAACGTATCCTCCTGCTCCCTTAACATTATGGTGAGGTTTTCCATTTGCTGATCATCTCCTCTATTGAGACAACATGGCACCATGCTGCCCAACTCTCACCTGAGAGCAGGGTGGATGCAACTTAAATCACTAGTAAAAACAGCAAATATCATCTGTGTCCCGTAGCGGATCCTCCTCTGACCCGCTGTTGACTCGACGGTCCCATTCACTATAATGGGACAGCTGGTGATACGGCAGCGACACAAGGTGAGGGACATGCCGGCAGCAGGTGAGTGGATGCCTGCTAATAGGCGTTGCCATGATGGATCTGAAATGAAAGGTGCTCTTTAAATGTAAGGACTTATTCTCGCTGGTAGTTAGAATCTTTAATATTTACAAACAAAATGAAGGTTTCCTATTTTGAATAATAAGCTGTCAGGTTATATTTCAGCAATATCAGAACTGATTTAATTATACAGTTTGTAGTGTACATAATTTTGCAAAACAAAGGGATAGAAGGAATATTCCTGAACTGTTTTATCTCATGGGTACTGTGAAGTGCATGTTATCTCAGCCTGCATTCATTGAAGGTAAATATTGCAGAATATACATGATGCATAACTAAGCTCCATTTCATGCTGAATAAACAAAATTAATGTATCTTAAAGCGGAGCTCAACCCTAAACTGGAACTTTCGCTCATCGGAACCCTCCCCCCTCCGGTGTCACAATTGACACCTTTCAGGAGGGGAGGGGGGTGCAGATACCTGTCTAAAGACAGGTATTTGAACCAACTTCCGGCCACACAGTCTGCGGGTAGACTGCAGGCAGGACGTCAGATCCCGTCCCTTACATTGTGTTCTAGGAAACACACAGTTCCCAGAACACGGCGGGAACAAGTCAGCACGGTGCAGCGAGGGAACCGGGGGAGTGAAGCCGGAGCGCCTCACTTCCTGGTTCCCTCACCGAGAATGGCGGTGGGGGCAGCAGAGTGACGAGCGATCACTCGTCCTCTGCTGCGGACGGCGCTGGACTACAGGACAGGTAAGTGTGCTGATATGAAAAGTATGCAGCTGCAGTATTTGTAGCTGTTGGCTTTTAATTTCTTTTTTTTTTTCGGCGGACATCCGCTTTAAATAGTTTTCTTACTCCAAAAGCATTTATTAAAATTAATTTGAAAAAAAGAAACAGATTCAAATAAAAAACTTTTTTTTTTAATTTCTTACAGTAGTGACATCGCCAAATCTCACACAGCATAGATTTTTACTCCAAAAGCATTTTATTCAAATAAATTAAAAAAAAAAAAAAAAAAAAAAATTTTTCCACCCTGGTATCCAAGACATAGAGATGATATCCAGTAACCTCCAAACTCATCCTTAACCTGAACCATGTTGTCTTGGACTGGACTCCAATGAGCTGTGGGTTGTGTCCCTCCTTGTGTGAGCTGCAGGGAGGGGGGGGGTGGCGCATCCCGCAGATTATTGTAGCCAAAAAAAGCAGGCGTTTGGGTTAGAGATGAGTTGGGAGAACATATGAGCTCAGGCATATTCACATTATAGTCAGAACTCCACCAGGAAGCGGTCACTGCACACCGCCATTCTTAGGGGGTATTCCCCACTCCCACACGTGTACAAGGAGCGTGTATATGTACAGCTGCAGGGTGGGGATTGCCAAGTTTATACAAGCTTTACTCTCTGAAGAGCGATCAGTGTTCAGATTCCTCTTCAGAGAGCATTTGACAGGTGGTGAGGAGGGGTTCTACTGTCTCCTCTATGCCTGTTAACCTCCTAAATGTCAAACTACTCTGCCACAACCACATGCATTGTGTGCAGGGCAGCCCTATTGACTTGAATGGGTCAGGTTCAGTGGGCAGTAGTGCCGGGGGTACGATTACTGCATTAAGCATAAGTGTAAATGAGGTGGAGGTTATTGAAAAAGGAATTTAAAAGCGGAGTTCCACCCAAAAGTGAAACTTATGCTGATGCCACATTTGCCACCTTTTCGGGGGGAGCGGAAAAATGTCTGAGATATCCAGTCCCCCCACTTGCGGGAGTCCGGGCCGCAGCGCATTGTGTCAGCAGGCTAGCTTCCTCCGCCGCCGGGCCAGTGGGAGAGTGCAGCTGTGCCATGCACATGTGCAGTAGGGACCCGGTGTGAAGATGAAATGCTACTGTCAGGTCCCCTTACACGCATCGACGGTGGGAGCACCTGACAGTTGATGGAAACATCAGCTGCGGTGCCGACATCGCTGGGCTACAGGACAGGTAAGTGTCCGATTATTTTCACCCTGAAAAAAAAAAAGAGGGGGCGGGGGGGTTGTAAATCTACAGCTATAAAATACTGTAACTGCTGACTTTTAATAAAAGACACTTTTCAGCCCAGGGATCCAGCGCGTCATCACCAGGGCTGATTCGTCACCGGACCTCGGGTCCCCAGCATGTTTACTATGGGAAGCTGGCTATGACTATGTGAGCCACAATGTTCTCTGTGAATGGTCCCCCGGCCTCCTGGGACCTGTGATGTGTCCCGGGAGGTTGCGAGCCCCAGGAGGGCAGAGACTTTTGATGGGATTGGTGGTGCCAAATTTCACAATCACTGTCCTAGGTGATTCTAGCAAATGTGGCAGCGGGTTATCTGCCAGAAATGGGTAGCCTGGAAAAACGAAGGAGGATGAGTGGGGTTTATCTAAGGCGCGGTTCCCATATATTCGGTGTGGCACATCGCATTCATTCGTATTGGTCAAATCGCACCACATCCACACTGGATTTGAAATCCATTAAATTGAACTGCATTTTGCAAACCATTTTGGGGTGGCGTTAACATGACACCCACTGCGGTTAGCATGAACGCTGTGCGATTTCATTGCAGTACAGGATTTGCTGCATTTCCTGCACCAGGTATATGTGAACTGAGCCTTAAAGCAGAGTTCCACCCAAGAGGGGTAGCTGTGCTTATTTGCCTCCCCCCCCCCACCCCCGCTGCCACATTTGGCACCCTTCTGGGAAGGGAGTGGGTATCTGGTTTTGACAGGTACCCGCTCCCACTTCCCGCTGACTTCACCTCGGTGAACTCACCCTGAAGTTTGGCACCCCTCCTCCTTCCCCGCTGGCGGGCCATCACTGCGTGATCCTAGGACAGGTAAATGTCCTAATAATAAAAAAGTCAGCAGCTACAGGATTTGTAGCTGCTGAATTTCATTTTTTTCAGAAGCAGCCTGGAGCTCCTTTCCAAGTAAAAAGTCCTGCTTGATATCTGAACTCTGATCAGCAAAAATATTCTCTCAATCCATCCGCCACGTGTGATCTTCCTGAATCTCAGTGTGCGCCGTGTATTTCTCCCAGATCTGCGCAGTCATCCCGTGTGATAACTTTGGGGCTTATTTACTAAAACTGGAGAGTGCAAAATCAGGTGCAGCTGTGCCTAGTAACCAATCAGCTTCCAGGTTTTTCGCCTAGGTTCACATTGGAGCGATTCGTCATGCGATATGAGAGATCAAATGGCATGACAAGTCGCAGCCTATTGGCAGCAATGGCACTGTTCCAATCGGTGCAACGCCGATTTGAAAAAGTAGTTCCTGCACTACTTTTGCCGATTTCAGGTGCGACTTCAATAGACATTTGTGTATGAAACCGCACAGGGGTGTATCAAGTAGCACCTGAAATGGCGCTGACCCTGCCACTTTCACTTGTAGCACAATTTCAAAGTATCATCAATGTGAACCAGGGCTTATTGTCAAAGATTAATGGAACAAGCTGAAGCTAGAAGCCGATTGGCCACCATGCACGGCTGCACCAGATTCTGAGTGCTCTGGTTGGAATAAATCTCCCCCTTTGCCTCCTCTGATAAGAACCGGTCACTGCTGCGCTCTGGTCTCATCTCTGCCCCCTCTTGTAGTTTTTATGTAATGGGCGGGGTCTGCTGGGTCCCTCCCTTGGCGCTGCTCACAGCGCAGGCTATATAGATGTCCATGCTACTTTAACAAAGCAATATCTGGGCTTGCTCAGGCATTCTACACAAAGTAGATTTTATATCCATGGTAACTATTGAGGAATATTTGTGTATAAAAAGGATCTGTGAGTTCATCAAAAAACTAAAATTAAATATAATTAAAAAAATTAAGTGATTATTTTTAATAATTATAATAGTTTTTAATATCCATGCTGACTATTGAGGAATATGTGTACATGAAGGTACCTGGAGTTTATCATAAAATAAAAACAAATACAAAATAATGGAAAAAATAAATAAATAAGTGTGATTTTTTTTAAATATCCATGCTGACTATTGAGGAATATTTGTACATGAAGGTACCTGGAGTTTATTATAAAATAAAATATATAAAAATAAAGAAGTGTGATTATTTTAGAGTCATGTGACCATTGGGGGATATTTGTACATAATGGGACCAGCAGTTTATCATTATATATATATATATATATATATATATATATATATATATATATATATATATATATATATATATATATATATGAAAACACAACAAATGAGAAATAAGTGTGCCATGGTGATAGAGGAGGGGGTAGGAGAGCAATGATGGGGGGTTCTGTACTGCCACCCCCCACCCATAGAAAGCTCCTCTCTCTCCACCATAGGATGCGATGACAGGAGCGGGGCCACCTCACACCTCGGTGTTATAGGAGTACACCGGGGACACGGGACAGGTCCTCTTCCTCCATACAGGAGGGTTAAACTATGACAGTGCCGGTCCCCGGGGATGGGGGGTTCCCAGCTTACCTTTCCTGCGGAAGAAGGACATGGCGCCGGGCGGACGTGTGGCATTCAGTCCGCACATTGCTGGGCGCCCCGGCTCCCTCCTTCCAGCACACGGGATGCCGGGGACCCGCTCCCGTGTGACACTTCCTCCTTCCTGCACACTCAGCTCCAGCCTCCGCCATACTGTACACAGCCCGTACGACCTTCCGGGAAACGCACGGCCTGCTGGGTAGTCTCCCGGAGCCGCTGAAGCCCGGCCGGCCATCTTCGTTAGGGGTAACCCGGTGCCCGTTCCTAAGGAGTAACCAGAATAAGTCCCCGTCCTCGCGGCTGCCGTTATAGGAAGTCCGGAAGAAGATTTCTTTCCTTTGTTATTAACCAATTACTGCCCTTGACCGTTATCCGTTACAAATCCAACAATTTATCACCGATCCGGTAAAAAAATCAGCATTTGTTTGCTAAAATGACTTACAATCCACACACGTGATATCGTTTCTGAAATAAAATGCCCTGAAAAAAAAAAAGTGAGTTTTTTTATTTCACACAATTTTTGTAAAGTTATTTATCCAACGTGTATTTTCATTTCTATGTGTCATTTATGACCGATGTGTTTGATTGTACGGAGATGCAGGATGTCAGTCAGAGGCTTAGTCACGTGATCAGGCTCCGTCTGGAACTTTCCTGTCTCCATAGCAACAGAAGCTCTCCTGCTGCACTGTGACGTGTCACCATGTAGCCGTTTTTTTTTTTTTTTTTGAATATAGGAGCAGCGCAGGGTGAAGTCAGTCAGTGTTCAGCAGAAGTGTGAAGAGTGCAGACGCATATTTCTGAGCTCCCACCTTTTTACACTAAATTATAGGATACGATTGTATTACTGATTGTGAAAACAACTTTTCCAAAGAGAAGAGGTTTTACTAATAATTCTGAAGTTTATTTTTCATTGTATTACATATATATATTATAATAAATACAATGACTTGGAGGAGAGAGAAGGTTGCAGACAGGGGAGGAAAATCTCTGCGAAAGAGGCGCAGAGAGGAAGATGAAATGAACTCTCCAGAGAGAGGAGGGGTTCAGAGGAAGAGAAGCAGAGAGGAGCAAGCAATGAACTCTCCAAAGAGAGGAGAGGTTCAGAGGGAGAGAAGCAGAGAGGAGGATGATATTAACTCTCCAGAGAGAGGAGAGATTCAGAGGAAGAGAAGCAGAGAGGAGCAAGCAATGAACTCTCCAAAGAGAGGAGAGGTTCAGAGGGAGAGAAGCAGAGAGGAGGATGATAATAACTCTCCAGAGAGAGGAGAGGTTCAGAGGGAGAGAAGCAGAGAGGAGGATGATAATAACTCTCCAGAGAGAGGAGAGGTTCAGAGGAAGAGAAGCAGAGAGGAGGATGATAATAACTCTCCAGAGAGAGGAGAGGTTCAGAGGAAGAGGTGCAGAGTGGAGGAAGCAAAGACATTGTCAGAGAGACGAGAGGTTCTGAGGAAGAGCAGCAGAGAAGAAGATGAAATGAACTCTCCACTGAGAGGAGCAGTTCTGAGGAAGAGAAGCAGAGAGGAGGATGATATTAACTCTCCAGAGAGAGGAGAGGTTCAGAGGAAGAGGTGCAGAGTGGAGGAAGCAAAGACATCTTCAGAGAGACAAGAGGTTCTGAGGAAGAGCAGCAGAGAAGAAGATGAAATGAACTCTCCAGAGACAGGAGCAGTTCTGAGGAAGAGAAGCAGAGAGGAGGATGATATTAACTCTCCAGAGAGAGGAGAGGTTCAGAGGAAGAGGTGCAGAGTGGAGGAAGCAAAGACATCGTCAGAGAGACGAGAGGTTCTGAGGAAGAGCAGCAGAGAAGAAGATGAAATGAACTCTCCAGAGAGAGGAGCAGTTCTGAGGAAGAGAAGCAGAGAGGAGGATGATATTAACTCTCCAGAGAGAGGAGAGGTTCAGAGGAAGAGGTGCAGAGTGGAGGAAGCAAAGACATCTTCAGAGAGACGAGAGGTTCTGAGGAAGAGCAGCAGAGAAGAAGATGAAATGAACTCTCCAGAGAGAGGAGCAGTTCTGAGGAAGAGTAGCAGAGAGGAGGGTGAAATTAACTCTCCAAAACGAAGAATGGTTCTGCGGAAGAGACGCAAAGAGGAGGAAGCAGATAATTCTGAAGAGTGGAGCGATGTGGTTCCAAAAAAGAGAAGCAGAGAGGAGTTATCAGACAGCATTGCAGAGATTATACGTAAATTTATGGAGAATAATGAGGAAGCATGGAATCTTTTAGAGGATATGGGAGAGCTTCTGAGTGAGGAGGAGGAGGAAACAGAACAGAAAAAGCCAACGACGGGTGAAGCAGGTAAGAAAATATGATGGATTGTCATATAGTACATAGGTGGAAATCTAGTGATGTCATTACTGTAAAGGACATAATTGTAATTTGCAAATAATAGGTTTTAGTAGAGCTTCCACAAGATTTGAAGATTATTTTAGGGGTTCCTCTAAGGTAAAAATGTTAAGAAAAGCTAATTGACATGGAACTATATATGATCAGTTGGTCCCAATGTTGGAGAATCCCTCTTTGTGTGTATGTTTGGTACTAGGGTTGTCCCGATACCGAGCATTCGTGCGAGTACTTGTACACGCACAAATGCTCCCGATGCCTGACCCGATACTTGGTCGGTGGCGAGTGGACTCTGGATGGAGAGAGGGTGGGTGGCATCAATAGGCGGATCGGGCCACCTCAATGGGTGGAGCGGGCAAACAGATTTAGTGGGCGGGGAGGGCGGGCCTCTTGTCAGTAGGCGGATCGGTTGGAGTGGACAGGCAGCCTCAGTGGGCAGAGCGGTCACCGTCATCTTGGCACATCCTGCACTTGGCCACAGTAAGCCAGCAGCTGGGTGTAACAAGATGTCTGCTAATACTTACTGATGCCGAGTGCAGGGTGTACCAAGATGGGTGCTGCAGCATAGCATTTCCTCATGTCATTTATTGCTGCATTTCAGTTCCTGCCCATAAGTGCCAGCCACCTGTCAGTGCCCATAAGTGCTGCCTATCAGTGCCCATAACTGCCGCCTATCAGTGCCCATAACTTCCGCCTATCAGTGCCGCCCATCAGTACCAGGCACCTGTCAGTGCCCATAGGTGCCACCTATCAGTGCCCATCAGTCAGTGTCATCTATCAGTCCCCATCAGTCAGTGCCACCTATCAGTGCCCATCAATCAAACTGTCACATGGCATTAAAAAAAAGTATTGGTAATCGGAATCGGCGAGTACATGAAAAAAAAAGTATCTGTACTTGTACTCGGTCATAAAAAAAGTGGTATCGGGACAACCCTATTTGGTACATATATTAGGACATGGGGTTAGCCCTGTTTGCTCATTACATACGGAGGCTCTGCTTCCTGCTTACCAATTCTCTGTAATGACTGAGCTGCACTACTGCTCTCCAAGGGTCACCACCAATCTAGCACTACAATCTTTGTACAATTTAGGTTTACCAAAAGTCTATAATGTAATGAACTAGCTTATCTATCCAATTATTTTGTATCCAATCAGGGAGGCCCTGAAACTATATTATTGTTGATAGACCTAATCGATCAGATTGTAACATGTGGTGAGCTTCAGAGCAAGTCTATGGGTCAAGTCTGTTCTATCTGAAATCAGTAGACTTTTTAAGGAGTTTTTCTCAGCATTTTTTGTTAGAACAGAGGGCCAGATTCAGGTAGAATTGCGGCGGCGTAACGTATCGTAGATACGTTACACCGCCGCAAGTTTTCATCGCAAGTGCCTGATTCACAAAGCACTTGCGATGCTGCCGGCGTAAGCCCGCATAATTCAAAGGGGCGTGTGCAATTTAAATTAGGCGCGCTCCCGCGCCTGACCTACTACGCATGCTCCCTTTTGAATTACCCGCCGTGCTTTGCGCAAAGTGACGTCATTTTTTCGAACGGCGACGTGCGTAGCGTATTTTCGGATTCCCGGACGTCTTACGCAAACGACGTGAATTTTTGTAACTCCTAATTTGCATACCCGACGCTCATTTACGACGCAAACTCCCCCCAGCGGCGGCCGCGGTATTGCATCTTAAGATCCAACAGTGTAAAACAATTGCACCTGTCGGATCTTATGGCTATCTATGCATAACTGATTCTATGAATCAGTCGCATAGATAGAACAACAGATACAACGGCGTATCAGGAGATACGCCGTCGTATCTGCTCTGTGAATCTGGGCCAGAGTGACCAAGAGACTTGCTCTAATCTGGAGTTCATCATTGAGCTGAAGTTTAACTGTATACAAACAAAATCAAATGATCAGTTCTAGGTGGAATCATCCCTGTTATGTCCACTCCACTCCAGTTTAGCAGTTCTCTCTATTCTAAAGGTTTCAGCGTCAATAGAAATAAGTAGAGGAATATGACTTGTATGGAAATGAGGTAATAAAATTGTTTTCCTTTTCTCTTTCATTATCTTTCCCAACAGAACATGCGCCAGGTTCCCTGAGTCCAGAGAGCTTCATCTTCCATAAAGTTGTTGGACAAGGAGGATTTGGGATGGTAAGTAACCAAAGATCAGTGCTTAGACCCCATAAACACAAGGGGGGGGGGGGGGCACACACAATATGACCATCCTTAACCACTTAACCCCCGGACCATATTGCTGCCCAAAGACCAGAGCACTTTTTGCGATTCGGGACTGCATCGCTTTAACTGACAATTGCGCGGTCGTGCGACGTGGCTCCCAAACAAAATTGGCGTCCTTTTTTTCACACAAATAGAGCTTTCTTTTGGTGGTATTTGATCACCTCTGCGGTTTTTATTTTTTGCGCTATAAACAAAAATAGAGCGACAATTTTGAAAAAAATGCAATATTTTTTACTTTTTGCTATAATAAATATCCCCCAAAAATATATAAAATCACAATAAGCGTTTATTGATTGGTTTGCGCAAAAGTTATAGCGTTCACAAAATAGGGGGTATTTTTATGTCATTTTTATTAATATATTTTTTTTACTAGAGATGGCGGCGATCATCAATTTTTTTTCGGTACTGCGACATTATGGCAGACACTTCGGACAATTTTGACACATTTTTGGGACCATTGGCATTTTTATAGCGATCAGTGCTATACAAATGCATTGGATTACTATAAAAATGCCACTGGCAGTGAAGGGGTTAACACTAGGGCTTGGTGAAGGGGTTAAGTATGTCCCTGGGTGTGTTCTTACTGTGGGGGGGGGTGGCCTCACTAGGGGAAACACTGATCCTCTGTTCATACATTGTATGAACAGAAGATCAGCATTTCCCCCGCTGACAGGACCGAGAGCTGTGTGTTTACACACACAGCTCCCGGTCCCCGCTCTGTAACGAGCGATCGCGTGTGCCCCTGGCGGCGATCTAGTGGCCGCTCTAAGAGCCCACATTATACTACGGGCTCTCGCCCAGGAGAGCCGACCTGCCGCCGTAGAATGACGGCGGCTGGTCGGCTAGTAGTTAAAGAGGAAGTAAAACCTTGTTAAAAAAAAAAAAACCTGCAAGAAAAAGGCATAATGAGCTAGTATGCATAGCATGCATTTGGGAGCCACCGGTAACGGCCCGGAGACTACAGCAATGGCACATAGGTGGCATTGCTTCAGTTTGCCCTAGTGCGCATGTGCATAGCATACTAGCTCATTATGTATTACGTACCTCAGATTGAAGCCCCCGCAGCGGTCCTCGTCTCCCTCTCCGGCCGCCAAGATGTCATCCCAGAGTTACTTCCGGATATCGCAGCTACGGCGCTGTGATTGGCCGGAGCCGTGATGACGTCCCTCCCCCGCATGCACGCGGGAGCCGCTGGTAACAGCACAGAGATTTCAGCAACGGCACATAGGTGCCATTGCTTCAGTTTTCCCCAGTGCGCATGTGCCGCTGGCATCGGCACATGCAGACACAGGGGGATATCTCCTAAACCGTGTAGGTTTAGGAGATATCCTGGTTAGCTATAGGTAAGCCTTAATATAGGCTTACTTGTAGCATAAGGTCGTAAAAAAGGGTTTACAACCACTTTAAGGAAGACTACGTGACGGGTGCAGCATAAACATGTACACTCAGCTCAGCTTTTAGAGGAAGGGGGGATGAAGTACATAGCAAGTGGGGCTGTACACTTTTTATACAACTCACAGTTTAAAGCTGAACTCTGGGATATAAGAAAACTATAGATTTGTAGTGGGTCCCCCACTACAATAGAAGGGTTAAGTACAAATTGTTCCTATTGGGGGATGATGAATTGGGCAATATCGTTAGCCTATCTTAGGCAGCCGGCACTCTGCTCTGCTGTCCAATGACCCTCTGCATCCTTCCATACAATGCAGGGCTGCTGATTCTGCACTATATGGTATGATGCTGGAAAGCTATGACCGGTCAGGCAGTGAAAGGAAGAGGCCTCAGGATGAGCAGACATGCAGCGTGGAGAAAGCCTATGGGTAGTAAGGAATAAGGTAAGTATATTACCCTATTCATCATCCCCTAGGCACAATGACCAGGTAACCCTTGCATTGAGGAGGGGGACTGCATTGTCCAGCTTTAATGCAGTGTCAGATTGTGCCCGCCAGTACAGCAACCAATCAGAATCCACCTTGTACAAGTCTAACTTCTATAGAGTGAACTCTGATTGGTCACTCTCGGTTATAGTGCCTGCAGTGTTGAGTAAGGCAGAGGGTAGCTATTTTTGACATTTTTGATGGATCAAAATTCAGCCAGTTCAGGAGGGACCGGCTAAATTTTGATCCACTGTATGTATGGGCCGGCTGGTTGTACATAAGTCAATCTATCAACTGACTTAAAGCGGGAGTTCAACCATTTCTTAAAAAAAAAAAAAAATTCCCCTTAGATTCATGCTCGTTTGGTCTAGGGGAATCGGCTATTTGTTTTAAAATATGAGCAGTACTTACCGTTTTCGAGATGCATCTTCTCCGTCGCTTCCGGGTATGGGTCTTCGGGAGCGGGCGTTCCTTCTTGATTGACAGTCTTCCGAGAGGCTTCCGACGGTCGCATCCATCGCGTCACTCGTAGCCGAAAGAAGCCGAACGTCTGCGCCTGCGCACCGACGTTCGGCTTCTTTCGGAAAATCGTGACGCGATGGATGCGACCATCGGAAGCCTCTCGGAAGACTGTCAATCAAGAAGGAACGCCCATTCCCGCAGCCCATACCCGGAAGCGACGGAGAGGATGCATCTCGTAAACGGGTAAGTACTGCTCATATTTTAAAACAAATAGCCGATTCCCCTAGACAAAACGAGCATGAATCTAAGGGGAAAAAGTGCTCTCTATGGGTGAACCTTTCGCTTTAAGTACAACCAGCCTTTTGGGTTTTTATTGAACAATTAGTGCAGTCGGCTGTAAACGGCACAACTAATCATTGTGTTCTGCTGGTGGGGAAGTCTACTTGTCAGTAGAACACAATAGCGCAGCAGGAGGGATTCCCCATCAACACGGATTGTATTGATAGGGAGAATCAAGCTTTTTTTTGGGCAAAAAAAATGCATAATATACGGCCTGCCTTCAGGTAGTCGGTTATATATTAATAAATGGCAAAGCCAGCAGGACAGAAGAAAGGAAGAAAATAAAGATAATTGAGAACATTGGAAATATCTGGTATGGATGTTAAAGCTAGTGCACATGGAAAAGATTATGTACTAATTGTGTCTCTCCTATAGGTGGTGCTGGCGACCCATCGTGTTACCAACATACTGGTGGCAATTAAGATTGTCAGAAAGGATTTTGTGATTTTAGACCCGCCTTCCATCCTCATTGAACGTCAAGTCATGGAGATAGTTGGAAGTAACCGTTTCTTCACCCACACCTATGCCACGTTCCAGACAGAAGTAAGTGTGTTTTAAAAGTTATACAGAAATATCAAATGAATGGCATATATAAAATGTAATACAGGAAAACCTTGGTTTCAGAGTAACTTGGTTTGAGAGCGTTTTGCAAGACAAGCAAAATGTTTTATTACATTTTGCCTTGATATACAAGCGATGTCTTGATATAACTGAGTATAAAAAAGAAGAGAGGAGCCTCTAAGTGTAGCAATATGGTTACATTTAATGAAGGTACAACATTTAGCAACTTATTGCTACACTTAGGCCATGTACACACGTAGGGCCAGATTCACATAGCTCAGCGGATCTATAGATCCGCTCGATCTACGTGAATTACTGTAAGATCCGCTCCCGCAAGTTTAGGAGGCAAGTGGCTAATTCACAAACCACTTACCTCCAAACTTGCGACGGCGGATCCTAAATCCCCCAGCGGAATTCAAATTCCGCGGCTAGGGGAGTGTCATATTTAAATCAGGCGCGTTCCCGCGCCGATTTAAATGCGCATGCATCGTCCATGGAATTTCCCGGCGTGCATTGCTCCCACTGACGTCACTAGGACGTCAGTGGTTGCGACGTGAGCGGGACTTGCGACGCGCGTGTTCGTGAATCAGCGTACGCAAACGACGTAGGAAAATTCAAATTCGACGCGGGAACGCCGGCTATACTTAACATTGGCTGCGCCTGATAAAAGAAGGGGTAAGTATACGACGGAAAACCGCTACGGAAACGACGTAAGAACACTGCGACGGGTCCGCGTACGTTCGTGAATTTGCGTATCTCGCTGATTTACATATTATTTATCGTAAATCAGCGGGAACGCCCCCGGCGCCATTTTTAAATTTAAAAAAAGATCCGACAGTGTAACACAGTGTAACACTGTCGGATCTAGCCCTATCTATGCGTAACTGATTCTATGAATCAGGTGCATAGATAGGACCAGTTTACGTCAGAGATACGATGGTGTATCTGTAGATACACCGTCGTATCTCTTTGTGAATCTGGCCCGATCAGTCCATCCGATGACAACGGTCAATTTTAAAGCAAGTTCTCATTTTTTTGACCGAAGGATAAATAACCTATGGGGCCTACACACGATCGGTTTGGACTGAGGAAAACGGTCCTTCAGACCGTTCTCCTCTGGCGATCCTATCGTGTGTACGTGGCCTTAGAGTTGCCTCTCTTCTCTTTTATACCCTGTAAAAAAAAAATGCTTTTATATACAAGTGCTTTGGATTACAAGCATGTTTCTGCTCGCAAACCAAAGTTTTACTGTATATAGCATCCCCAACATTGCTTTATGGCATTTGCATGTTCACTTTTAAGAGGTGAACTCTTGTGAAGGCAAACCGATGTTGCTGAGTTGGTGACCTCACTTTTTCTCTGCTGGAGTCAAAGAATTGAGCTTGGTCACCTGCCCTATCCCTAACCACCTGATAGGACGGTGCTGGACCACATGAGAACTGTCATACTGCATTAGGCAGCGTTCTACAATGCAGTGTAACTGTAGACTGACTGACTCGCACTGATATCTGTCCATAGGCGTGCGAACAGGGTGTGAGTGAGTGAGTGAGAAACTTATATAGCGCAACACATGCAAACTGAATCGCCTCTGGGCGCTTGGGTGTGCCAGGTGTGCCCAGGCACACCCTAATCACCCTGTGCAGCACCGATTCCCCCTACTGCCCTGGCTCCCATCTTTCCTCCTGCAGCGCTGCCAGCTTCCCTCCTCTCCTATTGGTTATTGCTGCTGGGATGTTTTAGGAGTGGGGAAGGGGCCAGTAAATATGTAATTTACCGGCCCCTTCCCTTTCTGAATGAACACTGCGAGTGATCGGTAGTGTGTGTTTGGCTTTGGGGTGCGCACCCTAATGCGATAGGCTGCGCACACCTATATATCTATCCCTTTCCTAGACTGAATCCTGTTGCAAGGAAGGGGACAGTAATATAGAAGCAGCTTTGGGTAATTTTACCAGCAGTATTTAAAGCGGTTGTAAACCCTCCTATCTTTTTCAGCCAAGGAAGCTGCCATCTTGGCCTTTGTTCAATCTTCAACTGCCATGAAGCTGCACATGTGATCAGTTATGACACCAGCCATTGGATGGTTTGACAGTTTGGTTGAGAGCACAACCAATGTGCAGTTAGCATTCCCGGCATGCAGGGAATGTTAACAGTTTTTTTAAGTGTTACATCGATGGGTTTACAACAGCTTTAAGAAATCGATTTACTGAATATATCACTGGGACCATGTAATGATTTACAGTATATCTGCCTGGAGTTCATAGATCATTGGATTAGATTAATTCGATGTACGCACGACAGAGGAAACATGGACTTATATGTTCAGTATATGTTTTGCATATTTGCAGCAACTGCCTGAACTTATATCTGTACAAGGATGGATAGAGATAGATGGATAGATATATAGATAGATAGATAGATAGATAGATAGATAGATAGATAGATAGATAGATAGATAGATAGATAGATAGATAGATAGATAGTTTGTATAGATGGATGGATTGATTTATATAGATATAGATAGGTAGCTGTAGATATATATATATGTTTGGATGGATGGAGATAAATAGAAAGGTAGATAAAGGTAGATGTCATGCAGCGTTTTCTGGTAGAGAATTATAACTTGTTATTTTTATTTGGACCTTCTAACCTGTCTGTCTTTTCCCTTCTCTAGCATCATTTATTCTACGTAATGGAGTTTCTAAATGGAGGAGATCTTGTGGATTGGTTAAACACTGAGGGTACATGTGACCTTGACTCCCTCAGATTTCTGGCAGCGGAACTCCTGTGCGGTCTTCAGTACCTACATTCTAGACATGTAGCTCATAGGTAAGTAAGCTTAAAGCAGATGTCCACACAAAAATGTGGAAAACGTATGCTGTCCGGATCCCCGCCCCCCCCCCCCTTCGGTGTCAGGTATTTGCACCCACTTACGGGCATAGATAGCCGCATTATCTGTGGGTATCTACACAACGTCCGGCGCCCCTTCACTGTCTTCTGGGAGACACACAGGTCCCAGAAGACAGCAGGGACCATTCAGATGGCGTAGCGCGACTCGCGCATGCACAGTAGAGAACCAAAAAGTGAAGCCGCAAGGCTTCACTTCTTGATTCCCTTATCGAAGATGGTGACGGCAGCAACTGAGAGCCGAGCAATAGCTCGGCTTCGGTTCCCGACATCGCGGTCGCGCTGGACAAGTAAGCGTCCTTCTTTCAAAAGTCATCAGCTACTGTATTTGTAACTGTTGACTTTTAAAAGAAAAAAAATCAGCGAACCTTCGCTTTAATATAAACGTCAATCATATTACAATCCACCCCTCCCGCCGCCCAACGCCTGAACTGTTACTAAACCCCATTTGTTTAGTCACATTTAAAGCGGAGCTCCACCCTAAAGTGGAACTTCCGCTCACGGGAACCCTCCCCCCTCCGGTGTCACATTTGACACCTTTCAGGGGGAGGGGGGTGCAGATACCTGTCTAAGACAGGTATTTGCACCCACTTCCGGGAGTCCTGTGGGGATTCTGCGAGTAGTGCGTCACTTCCCGCCCCCGCCCATTGTGTTCTGGGAAACACACGGCTTCTAGAACACAGCGGGGACCAGTGAGGACGGCGCTGCGTGACTCGCGCATGTGCCGTAAGGAATCGGGCAGTGAAGCCGGAACGTTTCACTTCCTGATTCCCTCACCGAGGATGGCGGTGGGGGCAGCAGGTAGACAAGCAATTGCTCGTCATTTGCTGCAGACGTCGCTGGACTCCAGGACAGGTAAGTGTCCATATATTAAAAGTCAGCAGCTGCAGTATTTGTACCTGCTGGCTTTTAATATGTTTTTAACGGCGGAGCTCCGCTTTAATTCAATTTGACATGTGTAAGGAAATACCCTTTCATTACTAGGCCATTTTTTAAGTGCTTTGATACTTTGATTGACAATTACTCTGTCATGTACTGTACCTAAATGAATTTTATATCCCCCTGATATGGGCCACATTTCTAGAAAGTAGACACCCCAAGGGGATTGGTTTACACATTTTTTTGGAATGAAGAAATATATTGAAAAATAAATTCAAGTGAATAAATGGATCAGATGCTGCTGCAGATCCATCCATTTATTTATAAATTCATTCAATACAATTATTCTCCTTTGTTATAGGAGGAGGGGGAGGGAAAAAACATGTAATTGCTATGATTGGGGATCACAATGATCACAAGGCACTGAGTGGCTCAGATCAGCCCTGTACATTGTCTGCGTACTGAACCATCCAAGGACAGCTCAGTACACAGTTGGCTATTTCTTTCGTGTATATAAATGGCTGTTCTGCGGTCCATTCGGTGGTCTCTAAGGGATTATTGATCATACCGCTCATGTAGGGCAATCAGTTAATGAAAGATACAATTTTTGTTCTGGCTTATATCATTCTATGTATGTATCAGTAATATGGGGATATTGGGGGGATAATTGTCTGAACCACAGAGCTGACACTCTTTTTCTCTACAGGGACCTGAAGCCTGCTAATATTCTACTGGGTTGCGATGGGCATGTGAAATATGCCGACTTTGGATTGGCAGCAACTGACATGTGTGAATCGAAGACCTTGACAGAAAATGTTGGTACAAAGCAGTACCAGGCACCGAAGGTAAGTAAAAGACCAATTATCTGTTGGTCCAATATGCCCATACACAGGGCAATTATCAACCAGATTAGGCTTTAATGAAAGATAGCATGTAGGGTAAAACAAGATAAAAATACACCAGGTTAGGTCTGTCCAGAATTAAAGAAAACGGGGGTTATCCACAAAGCCGCGGCGCAACGTAACTTTTCGGATTTAAGTTACTCCGCCGCAAAATTCCCAAGTTAGGTGCCGATCCACAAAGCACTTACCTGGAATTTTGCGGCGCTGTAACTTAAATCCGTGCGGCGCAAGGCGTTCCTATTCAAATGGGCGAGTCCCATTTAAATGAGGCGCGCTCCCGCGCCGGACGTACTGCGCATGCTCCGTCGGGTAAATTACCCGACGTGCATTGCGCTAACTGACGTCGCTCCGACGTCATTTGCTTAGACGTTAACGTAAATGGCGTCCAGCGCCATTCACGGACGTCTTACGCAAACGACGTAGAATTTAAAATTCGACGCGGGAACGACGGCCATACTTAACATGGCTTAAGACAACTAGGGCTTAGCCCTAGTTTTACGCGGCGGAACTCGACGTAAACGACGTAGATTTAGAGCGACGGGCCCGTCGGAACGTTCGTGGATCGCCGTAACTGGTCATTTGCATATTCTACGCCGGCCGGAATGGCCTCGCCACCTAGCGGCCGGCCTAGAATTGCATCCTTAAGATCCGACAGTGTAATTCAATTACACATGTCGGATCTTCGTCCTAACTATGGGAAACTGAGTCTGTGGATCAGTTCCATAGTTAGGACCAGGGATACGACGAGTAACAGCAGTTACTCCGCCGTATCTCTTTTGAGGATCTGGCCCAACATGTATACATTGGACAATAAAATACCAAATTAGGTCTGGGCAGAATGAGGGTACTTGCACAGGGTACAGGTGTATAAACTTCAAATTCCTGGTAGAAGATTTCTGTGTAAAAATGTGAGGGTGGGCTCTGTAGTAAATTAACTTGTAATTTGCATGTTTTTGCACGTATGCATACTTGCACTTAGAAATTCTTCTGCCTTTTCTTGGGTTGTGTCTGTAAGATACTTCCCTGCAATGTCGATATTTGTATTTTTTTTACTGATCTATGTGCAGCGCAAGTTTATGCTCCTGTGTGTATGGGACCATTAAAAACAATAGGCTGCATTTACCATAAGTAAAAAAAAAAAGTTAGTCTGAAAATTCCTGCTAGATCACTTGGGTGACCCCTTTTGCATTTATAGCTATGTAAAACTGTTTAAAATTCAGTAATACGCTGTCTCACCCTGCTGTGTACATGCTCGGTTGCTCTCTATATTTCGACGCTGTACTGAAAATGTAGAGGCTGATCTGCTGACAGCCTGAATATTTACTGATGCTCAGGGGATCTGGGCTTCAGCAAATGGCAGTCTCCAGCAAGAAGAAACAGGAGCAATGCTGGAGACAATTTAAAGCGCACGCTTATTTTGGTAGCATAATTATTAACTACCGTATTTATCGGCGTATAACACGCACAGGTGTATAACACGCACCCTAACTTTAAGAGGGAAGTTTCAGGGAAAAAAAACTTCCATAGCCCCCTGCGTATAACACAAAGGCACAGTTTACCCTCTATTTTCAGGGTAAAAAAGTGAGTGTTATACGCCAATAAATATAGTACTTCCCATCTGGGCCAACTCTGGCACTTTGCTCCTATATGTAAAAATTATATTTTTTTTGCTAGAAAATTACATACCTAGAGAATACAATGGCGGTCATTGCAACTTTTTACCTTGCATGGTATTTGCGCAGCAATTTTTCCATCGCGTTGTTTTTTTTGCTTTAAAAAAAAACAGTAAAGTTAGCCCGATCTTTTTGCATAATGTGAAAGATGATGTTACGCCGAGTAAATAGATACCTAACATGTCACCATTCAAAATTGCACACGCTCGTGGAATGGCGCCAAACTTCGGTACTTAAGAATCCTCATGGGCGACGCTTTAATTTTTTTTACTGGTTATATGTTTTGAGTTACAGAGGAGGTCTAGGGCTAGAATCATTGCTCTGGCACTAACATTTGCGGCGATACCTCAGATGTGTGGTCTGAACACCGTTTTCATGTGAGGGCGGGACTTACGTATGCGTTTGCTTCTGCGTGCGAGCTATCGGGGACAGGGACACTTTAAAAAAAAAACATCTCAGCTTCCCAGCCAAGGCGGTGACGTTTTTTGAATGCAGAGGCCGGGCGTGACGTCATAACATCGCTCCTGGCCTCTGACCGATCATAGAGACTCTGGCGACCATCTGGTCAGCCGGAAATCTCTATGGTAGGCATCTGGGGCCGGCGGATCTGTTCTCCGATTCACTGATCGCATCGGTGAGTCGGTAGAGGCACCAGAGGGCGGCGGGAGGGGGGGACGTCCCCTCATGGTGCCCGTAAGAATGATCAAGCGGCGGAACAGCCGTTATGATCATTCTGATGGTGCACAGAAAAGATGATATCTGAATGATGCCTGCAGCTGCAGGCATCATTCAGATATCCCCGCTCAAAGTCAAGGACGTCCATAGACGTACCTTGGGCGGGAAGTGGTTAAGTGAAATGTATGTTCCTTGCTTTACGAACATTCTTTTTTATCAAGTTGTTATAGGTAAAGTTCCGCTTTAAAGGGGTGTTCATGTGCAAGAGGCCTTAAAGAGAACCAAATTAAGCCTGAATTAAAAATAACCTGTATATAGAGATTTATCAAGCAGATTAGGCCTGGATTATAGAGAACCTGTATACACTGGGCAATTATTGACCAGATTAACGAGAACCTGTCAGTCTGGCCTTTACCAGTCACAGCCAAGGGTCCTATCTGGCACTGAAGGCAGCCACTGACTCCTAGAAGCAGTGCTAGTTCTATGGTTGGCAGGTCCCTATGTGTATGACCCGGAGGAGGTGTGGTTTCACCTAGGGCTGTGGTCTGCACTGGAACTAGCGCCATTACCAAGGTTGAACAGAAAAGGAAGTCTCACCTATGGCAGGTTTATTAGCCACGGTGACAGGTTCTCTTTAAAGTCCAACTGACAGGGCCCTCAGATTCCACCTGTATTGAATTGTATTGTAATTGTACTGTCTGCCCCCATGTTGCAAAGCGCTGCACAAACTGTTGCCGCTATATAAATCCTGTATAATAATAATAATGAGCTGATATCTGAGTGACATTTGAGCAAATCTTATCTGTGCCCTGATTTGACTCTGGAAATCCTACATTCTATTGTATCGTGGAATTGGAGGGTCCTGACCAGCTATTATATGGTCCTGAGGGTCCCATACAGTTCTGGAGGTCCTGTCCAGTTACCATATGGCCCTGGGGGTCCCATCCAGCTAACATATGGCCCTGGGAGTCCCATCCAGTCCTGGGGGTCCAGTCTAGCTATCATATGGCCCTGGGGGTCCCGTGCAGTACTGGGGGTTCCATCCAGCTACCATATGGTCCTAGGGGTCCCATCCAGTCCCGGGATCCCATCTAGCTACCATCCAACCTTGGGTTTGCTGATGATTGTTTGAAATTCATGTAGTATTTATCCCTGACAATCGGTCTTCTTAATGTGACTGTGTCAGGATAAAATCGAGTTTGCCAATTCGTTTTTCTCTTTTGTTATTGAGTGTAGCAGGAGTTGAGCGTTGCACTTACAGCTCTGTGCACAGTGGGGTCTGGACAGTGTGTAATGGCTAGTTTGTATCCCTTACACAGTGGGGGTTGATATACTAAAACAAGGGAGTGCAAAATCTAGTGCAGCTGTGCCTGGTAGCCAATCAGCTCCTAACTTCAGTTTGTTCAATTAACCACTTAAGGACCAGCCCATGTACATATACGTCCACAATATGGCACGTACAGGCACATGGGCGTATGGGTACGTCCTCGCCTATTAGCGGGTGGGGGGTCCGATCGGGACCCCCCCCGCTACATGCGGAGGTCGGGTCCGCTCGGGGAGCGATCCGGGACCACGGCGCGGCTATTTGTTTATAGCCGCTCCGTCGCGATCGCTCCCCGGAGCTGAAGAACGAGGAGAGCCGTGTGTAAACACGGCTTCCCCGTCCTTCACTATGGCGGCGCATCGATCGCGTCATTCCCTTTATAGGGAAGACACGATCGATGACGTCATTCCTACAGCCACACCCCCAAACAGTTGTAAACACATACTAGGTGCACCCTAACTCCTACAGCGCCCCCTGTGGTTAACTCCCAAACTGCAACTGTCATTTTCACAATAAAGAATGCAATTTAAATGCATTTTTTGCTGTGAAAATGACAATGGTCCCAAAAATGTGTCAAAATTGTCCGAAGTGTCCGCCATAATGTCGCAGTCACGAAAAAAATTGCTGATCGCCGCCATTAGTAGTAAAAAAAAAATAAAAAATAAAAATGCAATAAAACTATCCCCTATTTTGTAAACACTATAAATTTTGCGCAAACCAATCGATAAACGCTTATTGCGATTTTTTTTACTAAAAATAGGTAGAAGAATACGTATCGGCCTAAACTGAGGAAAAAAAATGTTTTTATATATGTTTTTGGGGGATATTTATTACAGCAAAAAGTAAAAAATATTGCTTTTTTTTCAAAATTGTCGCTCTATTTTTGTTTATAGCGCAAAAACTAAAAACCGCAGATGTGATCAAATACCACCAAAAGAAAGCTCTATTTGTGGGGAAAAAAGGACGCCAATTTTGTTTGGGAGCCACGTCGCACGACCGCGCAATTGTCTGTTAAAGCGACGCAGTCCCGAACTGTAAAAACCCCTTGGGTCTTTAGGCTGCATATTGGTCCGGGGCTTAAGTGGTTAAGCTTTGACAAAAGAAACCTGGAAACTGATTGGTTACCATACACAGCTGCATCCCCATTTTTAGCAAATGAGCCCCATTGTCTATTATAAAAGTAGGATGTTTTTAAATGAATTATAATTAAAAATGTAAAAATAAAACTTTTGGGTGAAGCAATATTGTAAATGTTAATGCTGCTTTCCAGATGACTTATTATCCTTATCCTTCTTTCTCTGATTTTCCTACAGGTTATTGAGCGTATGCCATATGGCAAAACCGTGGACTATTTCTCGTTGGGGATCATACTATTCGAGATGGCCTTCTACGATCACCCATTCAATGACTCTGATGTGAGCAATTCCATATTGAATGATTTGCCAGATTATCCAGAGGATGCGGATCCTGATCTCGTGGCCTTTATAAACAAGGTAAGTAGTGTTACTATAACTAGGAAAGTAGAAACATAGGCTCAGCCAATGAACTTTATAAGTGTGGTTTGCACTTTGCTTGTTTTAAGTGAAGCGCCATTCATTCTAATAATTGTAAAAAAAAAAATGTGCTAGGAGGTGAAGGAAACATGTAACATGACTTTGACATAGGTCATGTGATAGCACTCTCCTCCTATGAGCAAACATTATTTGCAACATTATGTAGAGAACACACTGCAGACTCCACATTGCACTATGCTATTTATTAATAGGACGTAAATTGCCACTGCCACGTGGAATGTGGAGTATTAAGCCGCAAGTCTTTATAAATAGGTCTCTTAGCATTTTGGTGCCGTTACTGTCATCTTATGTTTGTCTATTTTCTTTTTTCCCCGATAGTTCCTGTGCAAAGATCTGCAAAAACGAAAAGAGGCCATGACCAACATTCGAGACGACCCGTTTCTCAGAGGAATAAATTGGGAGGATTTGGAGATGGGATATACACGCCCCCCATTTTTTGTTCAACGAAAGGTAAATACAATTTTGACCAGATTTATGAAAGGATCTGAACATTCCTTCCTCACTTATTAAAGTCGTGCAGCATTGTTATTTGCCACCTTAGCTTACTTTGAATCTCATCAGTTTGAGAGCCTGGGGGGGGACTAACTGGCAGACCTCAGATGACCTCTCACCCTGAATTTCAATCTGAAGACTGAGGAGAAGTCAGTAAAGTGAAATAAGGGGACAAATATATAATCTTTTCAGAAGTGAGTTTGCACACCTCTAATAGTGAAGATCCATATTCTTGTTTATCCACAATGGTCACTGGTTTCCAACATTCCACAGTCATATAGACTTGGATGGCCCATAGAGGCGAAGATGGTCCCAGAGGTCATAGAGGGATTTCTTCTATTGATTTATCGATCTAATTGTTCTCTTTTGTTTTTACTTTTACAGAGCCTCAGAAAAATAACAAGGACTACAATGGAGCTGGAAGAGCTCAGCAAACCAGGAACACCAATTTCAGCCAAAAAACAGAAGTATTTCACAGGCTTTTCTTTTGTTAGCGACAAATGGAAAGCCATTCAGAAACTAAACTGAAGCCAGGAAGGGTTTGTACTAGGAGGGCGAATTGGGGGAGAATCCTGGACTCCACATCCTTCACATAACCATGACTCATCTGCTGTCAGTGGGGTTTCCAACTGACAGTAGTATATTTACAAACCAGTGCTGGCATTTACAAAAAAATATAAAAACAGCTTGACCCTTATCTGAACATGCAGCCTGGCAAGTCAAGAAAGGGGGGGACAAGCAAGCGATCCCTCACCCCTCCTGAACCATACCAGGTCACATGCCCTCAACATGGGGACAGGGTGCTTTGGAGTAGCCCCCCCTGCCCCAAGGCACCTTCCCAATGTTAAGGGTATCTGTCCTGGTATGGTTCAGGAGGGGTGGGGATCGCTCGCTTGTCCCCACCCCCTTTCTTGATCTGCCAGGCTGTATGTTCGGATAAGGGTCTGGTATGGATTTGAGGGGCCCACACTTTTTTTTATTATATTGGTGTGGGTTTCCCCTTAAAATACATACCGGCACCCAAGCTGTTTTAAAAACATTTTTAAATGCTGGCACCACTGGTTTGTTTATATTCAGCTGTCAAATGGGAATCCCAGTGACAGCAGATGAGTCATGGCTTGGGGGGGATCCCCATGCATTTTTTTTAAATGCCATTCCAAACATACAGAACAAATGCCAAAGATATGGAACAAATTCTGAAATTAGTTTTGTATCTTCGGCATTCATTTTGTATATTGGGATTGAATTACAATGTACATAATCAGGCCCGGACTGGGACAAAAAATAGGCCCGGGCATTTTAGGCTGAGCAGCCCATTTTTTTTAATACAAATCAGGGAAGCATGACATGGTTGTTATTTAATCAAAAGTGGGTGAGGTGGGTGCAGAGGGTGAGGTGGGTGTAGGGTGCATAGGGTGAGGTGGGTGCAGGGTGCAGAGGGTGAGGTGGGTGCAGAGGGTGGGGTGGGTGCAGTGTGCAGAGGGTGAGGTGGGTGCAGAGGGGGGGTGGGTGCAGAGGGTGGGGTGGGTACAGGGTGCAGAGGGTGAGGTGGGTGCAGGGTGCAGAGGGTGAGGTGGGTTCAGAGGGTGGGGTGGGTGCAGAGGGTGAGATGGGTGGGGTGGGTGCAGAGTGTAGATGGTGAGGTGGGTGCAGAGGGTGGGGTGGGTGGGGTGGGTGCAGAGTGCAGAGGGTGAGGTGGGTGCAGAGGGTGAGATGAGTGGGGTGGGTGCAGAGGGTGGGGTGGGTGCAGAGGGTGAGATGGGTGGGGTGGGTGCAGAGTGTAGATGGTGAGGTGGGTGCAGGGGGTGAGATGGGTGGGGTGGGTGCAGAGGGTGGGGTGGGTGCGGTGGGTGCAGAGGGTGAGGTGGGTGCAGAGGGTGAGATGAGTGGGGTGAGTGAGGTGGGTGCAGAGGGTGGGGTGGGTGCAGAGGGTGAGATGGGTGGGGTGGGTGCAGAGGGTGAGGTGGGTGCAGAGGGTGAGGTGGGTGGGGTGGGTGCAGAGTGCAGAGGGTGAGATGGGTGCAGAGGGTGAGGTGGGTGGGGTGGGTGCAGAGTGCAGAGGGTGGGTGAGGTGGGTGCAGAGGGTGGGGTGGGTGCAGAGGGTGAGATGGGTGGGGTGGGTGCAGAGGGTGAGGTGGGTGCAGAGGCTGAGATGGGTGGGGTGGGTGCAGAGGGTGAGGTGGGTGCAGAGGGTGAGATGGGTGCAGAGGGTGGGATGGGTGCAGAGTGCAGAGGGTGAGGTGGGTGCAGAGGGTGAGATGGGTGGGGTGGGTGCAGAGGGTGAGGTGGGTGCAGAGGGTGAGATGGGTGCAGAGGGTGAGATAGGTGGGGTGGGTGCAGAGTGCAGAGGGTGAGATGGGTGGGGTGGGTGCAGAGGGTGAGGTGGGTGCAGAGGGTGAGATGGGTGGGGTGGGTGCAGAGGGTGGGATGGGTGCAGAGTGCAGAGGGTGAGGTGGGTGCAGAGGGTGAGATGGGTGGGGTGGGTGCAGAGGGTGTGGTGGGTGCAGAGGGTGAGATGGGTGGGGTGGGTGCAGAGGGTGAGGTGGGTGCAGAGGGTGGGGTGGGTGCAGAGGGTGAGATGGGTGGGGTGGGTGCAGAGGGTGAGGTGGGTGCAGAGAGTGAGATGAGTGGGGTGGGTGAGGTGGGTGGAGTGGGTGCAGATGGTGAGGTGGGTGCAGAGGGTGAGATGGGTGGGGTGGGTGCAGAGGGTGAGGTGGGTGGGGTGGGTGCAGAGTGCAGAGGGTGAGATGGGTGCAGAGGGTGAGGTGGGTGGGGTGGGTGCAGAGTGCAGAGAGTGGGTGCAGAGGGTGGGGTGGGTGCAGAGGGTGAGATGGGTGGGGTGGGTGCAGAGGGTGAGATGGGTGGGGTGGGTGCAGAGGGTGGGATGGGTGCAGAGGGTGAGGTGGGTGCAGAGGGTGTGGTGGGTGCAGAGGGTGAGATGGGTGGGGTGGGTGCAGAGTGCAGAGGGTGAGGTGGGTGCAGAGGGTGAGATGGGTGGGGTGGGTGCAGAGGGTGAGGTGGGTGGGATGGGTACAGAGGGTGAGGTGGGTGCAGAGGGTGAGATGGGTTGGATGGGTGCAGAGGGTGAGATGGGTGGGGTGGGTGCAGAGTGCAGAGGGTGGGATGGGTGCAGAGTGCAGAGGGTGGGATGGGTGCAGAGGGTTTGGTGGGTGCAGAGGGTGAGGTGGGTGGGGTGGGTGCAGAGTGCAGAGGGTGAGGTGGGTGCAGAGTGTAAGATGGGTGCAGAGGGTGAGGTGGGTGCAGAGGGTGAGATGGGCGGGGTGGGTGCAGAGGGTGAGGTGGGTGCAGAGGGTGAGATGGGTGGGGTGGGTGCAGAGGGTGGGATGGGTGCAGAGGGTGAGGTGGGTGCAGAGGGTGTGGTGGGTGCAGAGGGTGAGATGGGTGGGGTGGGTGCAGAGTGCAGAGGGTGAGGTGGGTGCAGAGGGTGAGATGGGTGGGGTGGGTGCAAAGGGTGAGGTGGGTGGGATGGGTACAGAGGGTGAGGTGGGTGCAGAGGGTGAGATGGGTTGGATGGGTGCAGAGGGTGAGATGGGTGGGGTGGGTGCAGAGTGCAGAGGGTGGGATGGGTGCAGAGTGCAGAGGGTGGGATGGGTGCAGAGGGTTTGGTGGGTGCAGAGGGTGAGGTGGGTGGGGTGGGTGCAGAGTGCAGAGGGTGAGGTGGGTGCAGAGTGTGAGATGGGTGCAGAGGGTGAGGTGGGTGCAGAGGGTGAGATGGGTGGGGTGGGTGCAGAGGGTGAGGTGGGTGGGATGGGTGCAGAGTATAGAGGGTGAGGTGGGTTCGGAGGGTGAGATGGGTGGGGTGGGTGCAGAGGGTGAGATGGGTGGGGTGGGTGCAGAGTGCAGAGGGTGAGATGGGCGCAGAGGGTGAGGTGGGTGTGGTGGGTGCAGAGGGTAAGGTGGGTGGGACGGGTGCAGAGTGCAGAGGGTGAGGTGGGTGCAGAGGGTGAGATGGGTGCAGAGGGTGAGGTGGGTGGGGTGGGTGGGTGCAGAGGGTGAGGTGGGTGGGATGGGTGCTGAGTGCAGAGGGTGAGATGGGTGCAGAGGGTGAGGTGGGTGGGGTGGGTGCAGAGGGTGAGGTGGGTGGGATGGGTGCAGAGGGTGAGGTGGGTTCAGAGGGTGAGGTGGGTGGGATGGGTGCAGAGGGTGAGGTGGGTTCAGAGGGTGAGGTGGGTGGGTGCAGAGGGTGAGGTGGGTGGGATGGGTGCAGAGGGTGAGGTGGGTTCAGAGGGTGAGGTGGGTGGGTGCAGAGGGTGAGGTGGGTGGGATGGGTGCAGAGGGTGAGGTGGGTTCAGAGGGTGAGGTGGGTGCTCTCCTCTCCCCCCCCCCCCAGATTCCAGTACAGTCAGAGCTCCACATTCAACTCCCCTCCAAGGCAAGACTCTCCTCCCACAAAGTTTTCCTCGTTCTACTCACAGCGCTCCAGATGCTCATTTCCGATATCAGGCAGAAGGGGACTCCTCCAGGCAGCTTCTCCCCCTTAATGGTCACCTAACCTCTTCACTTCCGCCCCCCCTGAGCTCAGCTGAATAGTCAGTCAGACGGCCGCGGAGCTGGCCGTGGTGAGGCCGGCTGAGCGGCCCCGACTCACGGAGCAGCCCAGATGACCCAGCCTTTTGATAAGGAATGGGGACCCCGGCCAGAAAGACATGGATGCGGCTCTTCCCGCGGAGCCGGCCACGCAGAGGCCGGCAGCGGGTGAGCAGGGCCGGCTCAAGCAGCTGCAAAATCAGGCACAAAATTGACATGTGGCCGGCTGCCGCGGCCCACCGGGCATAAGCCCGGTGTGCCCTATGGCCAGTCCGGGCCTGTACATAATATAACTGGGTACTAACATTTATAGGTAAAGTTGATCCGGGGAAAATCCGATTGCCTCTCGGGCGATCAGGAAGAAATTTTTCCCCCTGCTGTAGCAAATTGGATCATGCTCTGCTGGGGTTTTTCGCCTTCCTCTGGATCAACTAAAGACTGCTTGACCCTTATCTGAACATGCAGCCTGGCAGGTCAAGAAAGGGGGGACCTTCCCAATGTTAAAGGTATCTATCCTGGTATGGTTCAGGAGGGGTGGGGATTGCTCGCTTGTCCCCCCCCCCTTTCTTGATCTGCCAGGCTGCATGTTCGGATAAGGGTCTGGTATGGATTTGAGGGGCCCACACTTTTTTTATTATATTGGTGTGGGGTTCCCCTTAAAATACATACCACCCCCAAGCTGTTTTAAAAAAAAATGTAAATGCCGGCAGCACTGGTTTGTTTATATTCAGCTGTCAGATGGGAATCCCACTGACAGTAGATGAGTCATGGTTTGGGGGGATCCCCATGCATTTTTTTTAAATGCCATTCCAAACATACAGAACAAATGCCAAAGATATGGAACAAATTCTGAAATTAGTTTTGTATCTTCGGCATTCATTTTGTATATTGGGATTGAATTACAATGTAAATAATATAACTGGGTACTAACATTTATAGGTAAAATTGATCCGGGGAAAATCCGATTGCCTCTCGGGGGATCAGGAAGGAATTTTTCCCCCTGCTGTAGCAAATTGGATCATGCTCTGCTGGGGTTTTTCGCCTTCCTCTGGATCAACTAAAAACTGCTTGACCCTTATCTGAACATGCAGCCTGGCAGGTCAAGAAAGGGGGGGACAAGCAAGCGATCTCTCACCCCTCCTGAACCATACCAGGTCACATGCCCTCAACATGGGGACAGGGTGCTTTGGGGTAGCCCCCCCTGCCCCAAAGCACCTTCCCAATGTTAAGGGTATCTGTCCTGGTATGGTTCAGGACGGGTGGGGATCGCTCGCTTGTCCCTCCCCCCTTTCATGATCTGCCAGCTTGCATGTTCAGATAAGGGTCTGGTATGGATTTGGGGGGCCCACACTTTTTTTTATTATATTGGTGTGGGGTTCCCCTTAAAATACATACCACCCCCAAGCTGTTTTAAAAAAACATTTAAATGCCGGCAGCACTGGTTTGTGTATATTCAGCTGTCAGATGGGAATCCCACTGACAGCAGATGGGTCATGGTTCCCCATGCATTTTTTTAAATGCCATTCCAAACATACAGAACAAATGCCAAAGATATGGAACAAATTCTGAAATTAGTTTTGTATCTTCGGCATTCATTTTGTATATTGGGATTGAATTACAATGTACATAATATTACTGGGTACTAACATTTATAGGTAAAGTTGATCCGGGGAAAATCCGATTGCCTCTCGGGGGATCAGGAAGGAATTTTTCCCCCTGCTGTAGCAAATTGGATCATGCTCTGCTGGGGTTTTTTGCCTTCCTCTGGATCAACTAAAAACTGATTGACCCTTATCTGAACATGCAGCCTGGCAGGTCAACAAAGGGGGGGGGACAAGCAAGCAATCTCTCACCCCTCCTGAACCATACCAGGTCACATGCTCTCAACATGGGGATAGGGTGCTTTGGGGTAGCCCCCCCTGCCCCAAGGCACCTTCCCAATGTTAAGGGTATCTGTCCTGGTATGGTTCAGGAGGGGTGGGGATCGCTCGCTTATTCCCCCCCCTTTCTTGATCTGCCAGGCTGCATGTTCGGATAAGGGTCTGGTATGGATTTGGGGGACCACACTTTTTTTTTAGTATATTGGTGTGGGGTTCCCCTTAAAATATATACCACCCCCAAGCTGTTTTAAAAAAAATGTAAATGCCGGCAGCACTGGTTTGTTTATATTCAGCTGTCAGATGGGAATCCCACTGACAGTAGATGAGTCATGGTTTGGGGGGATCCCCATGCATTTTTTTTAAATGCCATTTCAAACATACAGAACAAATGCCAAAGATATGGAACAAATTCTGAAATTAGTTTTGTATCTTCGGCATTCATTTTGTATACTGGGATTGAATTACAATGTACATAATATAACTGGGTACTAACATTTATAGGTAAAGTTGATCCAGGGAAAATCCGATTGCCTCTCGGGGGATCAGGATGGAATTTTTCCCCATGCTGTAGCAAATTGGATCATGCTCTGCTGGGGTTTTTTGCCTTCCTCTGGATCAACTAAAAACTGCTTGACCCTTATCTGAACATGCAGCCTGGCAGGTCAAGAAAGGGGGGGACAAGCAAGTGATCTTTCACCCCTCCTGAACCATACCAGGTCACATGCCCTCAACATGGGGACAGGGTGCTGTGGGGTAGCCCCCCCTGCCCCAAGGCACCTTCCCAATGTTAAGGGTATCTGTCCTGGTATGGTTCAGGAGGGGTGGGGATCGCTCGCTTGTCCCCCCCCCCCTTTCATGATCTGCCAGGCTGCATGTTCAGATAAGGGTCTAGTATGGATTTGAGGGGCCCACACTTTTTTTTATTATATTGGTGTGGGGTTCCCCTTAAAATACATACCACCCCCAAGCTGTTTTAAAAAAAAAATTAAATGCCGGCAGCACTGGTTTGTGTATATTCAGCTGTCAGATGGGAATCCCACTGACAGCAGATGAGTCATGGTTCCCTATGCATTTTTTTAAATGCCATTCCAAACATACAGAACAAATGCCAAAGATATGGAACAAATTCTGAAATTAGTTTTGTATCTTCGGCATTCATTTTGTATATTGGGATTGAATTACAATGTATATAATTTAACTGGGTACTAACATTTATAGGTAAAGTTGATCCGGGGAAAATCCGATTGCCTCTCAGGGGATCAGGAAGAAATTTTTCCCCCTGCTGTAGCAAATTGGATCATGCTCTGCTGGGGTTTTTCCCCTTCCTCTGGATCAACTAAAAACTGCTTGACCCTTATCTGAACATGCAGCCTGGCAGGTCAACAAAGGGGGGGGGCAAGCAAGCGATCTCTCACCCCTCCTGAACCATACCAGGTCACATGCCCTCAACATGGGGACAGGGTGCTTTGGGGTAGCCCCCCCTGCCCCAAGGCACCTTCCCAATGTTAAAGGTATCTGTCCTGGTATGGTTCAGGAGGGGTGGGGATCGCTCGCTTGTCCCTCCCCCCCTTCATGATCTGCCAGCTTGCATGTTCAGATAAGGGTCTGGTATGGATTTGGGGGGCCCACACTTTTTTTATTATATTGGTGTGGGGTTCCCCTTAAAATACATACCACCCCCAAGCTGTTTTAAAAAAAACATTTAAATGCCGGCAGCACTGGTTTGTGTATATTCAGCTGTCAGATGGGAATACCACTGACAGCAGATGAGTCATGGTTCCCCATGCATTTTTTTAAATGCCATTCCAAACATACAGAACAAATGCCAAAGATATGGAACAAATTCTGAAATTAGTTTTGTATTTTCGGCATTCATTTTGTATATTGGGATTGAATTACAATGTACATAATATAACTGGGTACTAACATTTATAGGTAAAGTTGATCCGGGAAAAATCCGATTGCCTCTCGGGGGATCAGGAAGGAATTTTTCCCCCTGCTGTAGCAAATTGGATCATGCTCTGCTGGGGTTTTTCCCCTTCCTCTGGATCAACTAAAAACTGCTTGACCCTTATCTGAACATGCAGCCTGGCAGGTCAACAAAGGGGGGGACAAGCAAGCGATCTCTCACCCCTCCTGAACCATACCAGGTCACATGCCCTCAACATGGGGACAGGGTGCTTTGGGGTAGCCCCCCCTGCCCCAAGGCACCTTCCCAATGTTAAGGGTATCTGTCCTGGTATGGTTCAGGAGGGGTGGGGATCGCTCCCTTATCCCCCCCCCCCCCTTTCATGATCTGCCAGGCTGCATGTTCGCATAAGGGTGTAGTATGGATTTGAGGGCCCCACACTTTTTTTTTATTATATTGGTGTGGGGTTCCCCTTAAAATACATACCACCCCCAAGCTGTTTTAAAAAAAAATGTAAATGCCGGCAGCACTGGTTTGTGTATATTCAGCTGTCAGATGGGAATCCCACTGACAGTAGATGAGTCATGGTTTGGGGGGATCCCCATGCATTTTTTTTAAATGCCATTTCAAACATACAGAACAAATGCCAAAGATATGGAACAAATTCTGAAATTTGTTTTGTATCTTCGGCATTCATTTTGTATATTGGGATTGAAATACAATGTACATAATATAAATGGGTACTAATATTTATAGGTAAAGTTGATCCGGGGAAAATCCGATTGCCTCTCAGGGGATCAGGAAGGAATTTTTCCCCCTGCTGTAGCAAATTGGATCATGCTCTGCTGAAGTTTTTCGCCTTCCACTGGATCAACTAAAAACTGTTTGACCCTTATCTGAACATGCAGCCTGGCAGGTCAAGAAAGGGGGGGACAAGCAAGCGATCTCTCACCCTTCCTGAACCATACCAGGTCACATGCCCTCAACATGGGGACAGGGTGCTTTGGGGTAGCCCCCCCTGCCTCAAGGCACCTTCCCAATGTTAAGGGTATCTGTCCTGGTATGGTTCAGGAGGGGTGGGGATCGCTCGCTTGTCCCCCCCCCCTTTCATGATCTGCCAGGCTGCATGTTCGGATAAGGGTCTGGTATGGATTTGGGGGACCACACTTTTTTTTTTAGTATATTGGTGTGGGGTTCCCCTTAAAATACATACCACCCCCAAGCTGTTTTAAAAAAAATGTAAATGCCGGCAGCACTGGTTTGTTTATATTCAGCTGTCAGATGGGAATCCCACTGACAGTAGATGAGTCATGGTTTGGGGGGATCCCCATGCATTTTTTTTAAATGCCATTTCAAACATACAGAACAAATGCCAAAGATATGGAACAAATTCTGAAATTAGTTTTGTATCTTCGGCATTCATTTTGTATACTGGGATTGAATTACAATGTACATAATATAACTGGGTACTAACATTTATAGGTAAAGTTGATCCAGGGAAAATCCGATTGCCTCTCGGGGGATCAGGATGGAATTTTTCCCCCTGCTGTAGCAAATTGGATCATGCTCTGCTGGGGTTTTTTGCCTTCCTCTGGATCAACTAAAAACTGCTTGACCCTTATCTGAACATGCAGCCTGGCAGGTCAAGAAAGGGGGGGACAAGCAAGTGATCTTTCACCCCTCCTGAACCATACCAGGTCACATGCCCTCAACATGGGGACAGGGTGCTGTGGGGTAGCCCCCCCTGCCCCACGGCACCTTCCCAATGTTAAGGGTATCTGTCCTGGTATGGTTCAGGAGGGGTGGGGATCGCTCGCTTGTCCCCCCCCCTTTCATGATCTGCCAGGCTGCATGTTCAGATAAGGGTCTAGTATGGATTTGAGGGCCCCACACTTTTTTTTATTATATTGGTGTGGGGTTCCCCTTAAAATACATACCACCCCCAAGCTGTTTTAAAAAAAAAATTAAATGCCGGCAGCACTGGTTTGTGTATATTCAGCTGTCAGATGGGAATCCCACTGACAGCAGATGAGTCATGGTTCCCCATGCATTTTTTTAAATGCCATTCCAAACATACAGAACAAATGCCAAAGATATGGAACAAATTCTGAAGGTCGTTTTGTATCTTCGGCATTCATTTTGTATATTGGGATTGAATTACAATGTACATAATATAACTGGGTACTAACATTTATAGGTAAAGTTGATCTGGGGAAAATCCGATTGCCTCTCGGGGGATCAGGAAGGAATTTTTCCCCCTGCTGTAGCAAATTGGATCATGCTCTGCTGGGGTTTTTTGCCTTCCTCTGGATCAACTAAAAACTGCTTGACCCTTATCTGAACATGCAGCCTGGCAGGTCAAGAAAGGGGGGGACAAGCAAGTGATCTCTCACCCCTCCTGAACCATACCAGGTCACATGCCCTCAACATGGGGACAGGGTGCTTTGGGGTAGCCCCCCCTGCCCCAAAGCACCTTCCCAATGTTAAGGGTATCTGTCCTGGTATGGTTCAGGAGGGGTGGGGATCGCTCCCTTATCCCCCCCCCTTTCTTGATCTGCCAGGCTGCATGTTCGGATAAGGGTCTGGTATGGATTTGGGCGGCCCACACCTCTTTTTATTATATTGGTGTGGGGTTCCCCTTAAAATACATACCATCCCCAAGCTGTTTTAAAAAAAAAATGTAAATGCCGGCAGCACTGGTTTGTTTATATTCAGCTGTCAGATAGGAATCCCACTGACAGTAGATGAGTCATGGTTTGGGGGGATCCCCACACATTTTTTTTAAATGCCATTTCAAACATACAGAACAAATGCCAAAGATATGGAACAAATTCTGAAATTTGTTTTGTATCTTCGGCATTCATTTTGTATATTGGGATTTAAATACAATGTACATAATATAACTGGGTACTAACATTTATAGGTAAAGTTGATCCGGGGAAAATCCGATTGCCTCTCGGGAGATCAGGAAGGAATTTTTCCCCCTGCTGTAGCAAATTGGATCATGCTCTGCTGGGGTTTTTTGCCTTCCTCTGGATCAACTAAAAACTGCTTGACCCTTATCTGAACATGCAGCCTGGCAGGTCAAGAAAGGGGGGGGACAAGCAAGTGATCTCTCACCCCTCCTGAACCATACCAGGTCACATGCCCTCAACATGGGGACAGGGTGCTTTGGGGTAGCCCCCCCTGCCCCAAAGCACCTTCCCAATGTTAAGGGTATCTGTCCTGGTATGGTTCAGGAGGGGTGGGGATCGCTCCCTTATCCCCCCCCTTTCTTGATCTGCCAGGCTGCATGTTCGGATAAGGGTCTGGTATGGATTTGGGCGGCCCACACCTCTTTTTATTATATTGGTGTGGGGTTCCCCTTAAAATACATACCACCCCCAAGCTGTTTTAAAAAAAAATGTAAATGCCGGCAGCACTGGTTTGTTTATATTCAGCTGTCAGATAGGAATCCCACTGACAGTAGATAAGTCATGGTTTGGGGGGATCCCCACACATTTTTTTTAAATGCCATTTCAAACATACAGAACAAATGCCAAAGATATGGAACGGCATTCATTTTGTATATTGGGATTGAAATACAATGTACATAATATAACTGGGTACTAACATTTATAGGTAAAGTTGATCCGGGGAAAATCCGATTGCCTCTCGGGAGATCAGGAAGGAATTTTTCCCCCTGCTGTAGCAAATTGGATCATGCTCTGCTGGGGTTTTTTGCCTTCCTCTGGATCAACTAAAAACTGCTTGACCCTTATCTGAACATGCAGCCTGGCAGGTCAACAAAGGGGGGGACAAGCAAGCGATCTCTCACCCTTCCTGAATCATACCAGGTCACATGCCCTCAACATGGGGACGTGGTGCTTTGGGGTAGCCCCCCCTGCCCCAAGGCACCTTCCCAATGTTAAGGGTATCTGTCCTGGTATGCATAGTTCAGGAGGGGTGGGGATCGCTCGCTTGTCCCCCCCCCCTTTCATGATCTGCCAGGCTGCATGTTCGGATAAGGGTCTGGTATGGATTTGGGGGCCCACACTTTTTTTTTATTATATTGGTGTGGGGTTCCCCTTAAAATACATACCACCCCCAAGCTGTTTTAAAAAAAAATGTAAATGCCGGTGACTTGTCCTCAATGTTCCCCTATGGGGGAAGTTCCTCCACTGACTGCGCAGGCGCAAACTTCCCGACGGAAATCCCCGAACCTCGCCCGGCATCCAGGCTCATTCTTTAACATCCCCGTGGATTGGAGGATGTTAAAAAAAGAGCCAGGAGGCCGAGCGAGCGAAGCGAGCCGTCCGAGCGCAGCGAGGACGTGAGGCCGACTGGCCACTTTCCTCTAAGTCCACGTCGCCCTGGATGCCGGCCGCCGTTCGGGGATTTCCGTCAGCAAGTTTGCACCTGCGCAGTGCTTGAAGGAACTTTCCCGATGGCTGGAACCATCTCAGCGCATCAGTTCGCGAATGCGCTGGAACTTCCGTGATACCTGGAACCAGCACGGCAGATCACCGGCAGCACTGGTTTGTTTATATTCAACTGTCAGATGGGAATCCCACTGACAGCAGATGAGTCATGGTTCCCCATGCATTTTTTTAAATGCCATTCCAAACATACAGAACAAATGCCAAAGATATGGAACAAATTCTGAAGGTCGTTTTGTATCTTCGGCATTCATTTTGTATATTGGGATTGAATTACAATGTACATAATATAACTGGGTACTAAAATTTTTCCCCCTGCTGTAGCAAATTGGATCATGCTCTGCTGGGGTTTTTCGCCTTCCTCTGGATCAACTAAAAACTGCTTGACCCTTATCTGAACATGCAGCCTGGCAGGTCAAGAAAGGGGGGGACAAGCAAGCGATCTCTCACCCTTCCTGAATCATACCAGGTCACATGCCCTCAACATGGGGACGTGGTGCTTTGGGGTAGCCCCCCCTGCCCCAAGGCACCTTCCCAATGTTAAGGGTATCTGTCCTGGTATGGTTCAGGAGGGGTGGGGATCGCTCGCTTGTCCCCCCCCCCTTTCATGATCTGCCAGGCTGCATGTTCGGATAAGGGTCTAGTATGGATTTGAGGGCCCCACACTTTTTTTTTATTATATTGGTGTGGGGTTCCCCTTAAAATACATACCACCCCCAAGCTGTTTTAAAAAAAAAATTAAATGCCGGCAGCACTGGTTTGTGTATATTCAGCTGTCAGATGGGAATCCCACTGACAGCAGATGAGTCATGGTTCCCCATGCATTTTTTTAAATGCCATTCCAAACATACAGAACAAATGCCAAAGATATGGAACAAATTCTGAAGGTCGTTTTGTATCTTCGGCATTCATTTTGTATATTGGGATTGAATTACAATGTACATAATATAACTGGGTACTAACATTTATAGGTAAAGTTGATCCGGGGAAAATCCGATTGCCTCTCGGGGGATCAGGAAGGAATTTTTCCCCCTGCTGTAGCAAATTGGATCATGCTCTGCTGGGGTTTTTTGCCTTCCTCTGGATCAACTAAAAACTGCTTGACCCTTATCTGAACATGCAGCCTGGCAGGTCAAGAAAGGGGGGGGACAAGCAAGTGATCTCTCACCCCTCCTGAACCATACCAGGTCACATTCCCTCAACATGGGGACAGGGTGCTTTGGGGTAGCCCCCCCTGCCCCAAAGCACCTTCCCAATGTTAAGGGTATCTGTCCTGGTATGGTTCAGGAGGGGTGGGGATCGCTCCCTTATCCCCCCCCTTTCTTGATCTGCCAGGCTGCATGTTCGGATAAGGGTCTGGTATGGATTTGGGCGGCCCACACCTCTTTTTATTATATTGGTGTGGGGTTCCCCTTAAAATACATACCACCCCCAAGCTGTTTTAAAAAAAAATGTAAATGCCGGCAGCACTGGTTTGTTTATATTCAGCTGTCAGATAGGAATCCCACTGACAGTAGATGAGTCATGGTTTGGGGGGATCCCCACACATTTTTTTTAAATGCCATTTCAAACATACAGAACAAATGCCAAAGATATGGAACAAATTCTGAAATTTGTTTTGTATCTTCGGCATTCATTTTGTATATTGGGATTGAAATACAATGTACATAATATAACTGGGTACTAACATTTATAGGTAAAGTTGATCCGGGGAAAATCCGATTGCCTCTCGGGGGATCAGGAAGAAATTTTTCCCCCTGCTGTAGCAAATTGGATCATGCTCTGCTGGGGTTTTTCGCCTTCCTCTGGATCAACTAAAAACTGCTTGACAGTTATCTGAACATGCAGCCTGGCAGGTCAAGAAAGGGGGGGACAAGCAAGCGATCTCTCACCCTTCCTGAATCATACCAGGTCACATGCCCTCAACATGGGGACGTGGTGCTTTGGGGTAGCCCCCCCTGCCCCAAGGCACCTTCCCAATGTTAAGGGTATCTGTCCTGGTATGGTTCAGGAGGGGTGGGGATCGCTCGCTTGTCCCCCCCCCCTTTCATGATCTGCCAGGCTGCATGTTCGGATAGGGGTCTAGTATGGATTTGAGGGCCCCACACTTTTTTTTTATTATATTGGTGTGGGGTTCCCCTTAAAATACATACCACCCCCAAGCTGTTTTAAAAAAAAAATTAAATGCCGGCAGCACTGGTTTGTGTATATTCAGCTGTCAGATGGGAATCCCACTGACAGCAGATGAGTCATGGTTCCCCATGCATTTTTTTAAATGCCATTTCAAACATACAGAACAAATGCCAAAGATATGGAACAAATTCTGAAGGTCGTTTTGTATCTTCGGCATTCATTTTGTATATTGGGATTGAATTACAATGTACATAATATAACTGGGTACTAACATTTATAGGTAAAGTTGATCCGGGGAAAATCCGATTGCCTCTCGGGGGATCAGGAAGGAATTTTTCCCCCTGCTGTAGCAAATTGGATCATGCTCTGCTGGGGTTTTTTGCCTTCCTCTGGATCAACTAAAAACTGCTTGACCCTTATCTGAACATGCAGCCTGGCAGGTCAAGAAAGGGGGGGGACAAGCAAGTGATCTCTCACCCCTCCTGAACCATACCAGGTCACATGCCCTCAACATGGGGACAGGGTGCTTTGGGGTAGCCCCCCCTGCCCCAAAGCACCTTCCCAATGTTAAGGGTATCTGTCCTGGTATGGTTCAGGAGGGGTGGGGATCGCTCCCTTATCCCCCCCCTTTCTTGATCTGCCAGGCTGCATGTTCAGATAAGGGTCTGGTATGGATTTGGGCGGCCCACACCTCTTTTTACTATATTGGTGTGGGGTTCCCCTTAAAATACATACCATCCCCAAGCTGTTTTAAAAAAAATGTAAATGCCGGCAGCACTGGTTTGTTTATATTCAGCTGTCAGATAGGAATCCCACTGACAGTAGATGAGTCATGGTTTGGGGGGATCCCCACACATTTTTTTTAAATGCCATTTCAAACATACAGAACAAATGCCAAAGATATGGAACAAATTCTGAAATTTGTTTTGTATCTTCGGCATTCATTTTGTATATTGGGATTGAAATACAATGTACATAATATAACTGGGTACTAACATTTATAGGTAAAGTTGATCCGGGGAAAATCCGATTGCCTCTCGGGGGATCAGGAAGAAATTTTTCCCCCTGCTGTAGCAAATTGGATCATGCTCTGCTAGGGTTTTTCGCCTTCCTCTGGATCAACTAAAAACTGCTTGACCCTTATCTGAACATGCAGCCTGGCAGGTCAAGAAAGGGGGGGACAAGCAAGCGATCTCTCACCCTTCCTGAATCATACCAGGTCACATGCCCTCAACATGGGGACGTGGTGCTTTGGGGTAGCCCCCCCTGCCCCAAGGCACCTTTCCAATGTTAAGGGTATCTGTCCAGGTATGGTTCAGGAGGGGTGGGGATCGCTCGCTTGTCCACCCCCCTTTCATGATCTGCCAGGCTGCATGTTCGGATAAGGGTCTGGTATGGATTTGGGGGCCCACACTTTTTTTTTATTATATTGGTGTGGGGTTCCTCTTAAAATACATACCGGCACCCCCAAGCTGTTTTAAAAAAAATGTAAATGCCGGCAGCACTGGTTTGTTTATATTCAGCTGTCAGATGGGAATCCCACTGACAGCAGATGAGTCATGGTTCCCCATGCATTTTTTTAAATGCCATTCCAAACATACAGAACAAATGCCAAAGATATGGAACAAATTCTGAAGGTCGTTTTGTATCTTCGGCATTCATTTTGTATATTGGGATTGAATTACAATGTACATAATATAACTGGGTACTAACATTTATAGGTAAAGTTGATCCGGGGAAAATCCGATTGCCTCTCGGGGGATCAGGAAGGAATTTTTCCCCCTGCTGTAGCAAATTGGATCATGCTCTGCTGGGGTTTTTTGCCTTCCTCTGGATCAACTAAAAACTGCTTGACCCTTATCTGAACATGCAGCCTGGCAGGTCAAGAAAGGGGGGGACAAGCAAGTGATCTCTCACCCCTCTTGAACCATACCAGGTCACATGCCCTCAACATGGGGACAGGGTGCTTTGGGGTAGCCCCCCCTGCCCCAAAGCACCTTCCCAATGTTAAGGGTATCTGTCCTGGTATGGTTCAGGAGGGGTGGGGATCGCTCCCTTATCCCCCCCCTTTCTTGATCTGCTAGGCTGCATGTTTGGATAAGGGTCTGGTATGGATTTGGGGGCCCCACACTTTTTTTATTATATTGGTGTGGGGTTCCCCTTAAAATACATACCACCCCCAAGCTGTTTTTAAAAAAAAAATTAAATGCCGGCAGCACTGGTTTGTTTATATTCAGCTGTCAGATGGGAATCCCACTGACAGTAGATGAGTCATGGTTTGGGGGGATCCCCATGCATTTTTTTGAAATGCCATTTCAAACATACAGAAAATATGCCAAAGATATGGAACAAATTCTGAAATTAGTGTTTGTATCTTCGGCATTCATTTTGTATATTGGGATTGAATTACAATGTACATAATATAACTGGGTACTAACATTTATAGGTAAAGTTGATCTGGGGAAAATCCGATTTTGGGGTTTGGGGTCTGCTGGGGTTTTTCGCCTTCCTCTGGATCAACTATGGGTATAGAATTGGGTTTATGGGATTTTCGTATCTACGGCATTTGTTTTGTATATTAACAATAGCTGGTTGTTAAGGACTGGGAGGCTGTTGCTGGCGGTATTACCGCGGTGTCCCCATTGTTTTCAATGGGAAGGAGTGGTGAAGGAGCGGTATACACACTGCTCCTCTCACTGCTCCAAAGATGCTGCTTGCCAGAATTCTAAACCAAGATTTCATCTTCCCTCGATGTTCCATCTTGTGAGGAGAAAATTCATGTCTGTAGGCCGGATGGACGCCGTGGGAAGGGGACAGAGGGACTACATCTCCCAGCAATCTCTGTCCGCATGGGGAACTACAACTCCCAGCATGCACTGTGTATGTAATGGGGCTTCAGCTCCCAGCCTGGAATAAGATGTTACAGGACTATATGTCCCAGCATGATTTTTTCTATAGATGTACTATAGGTCCCATCAATCTCTACATACCCCAGCCTGCTCCCCTCCCCCTCCTCAGGGGTAATTTCACCCCACACTCCTCTCCCACCAAGGGTCCCCTCCCCCCAGGATAAGGGTGGGCGGGTTGGGCCTGCGGGGGAGGGGTAAAGGGTGGTGGGAGATGAGTGGGGTGGTGGGACTGGGGGGGTGCAATCCCCTATGAGGAGGGGGAGGGGAGCAGGCTGGGATATGTAGAGATCACTGGGACCTGTAATATCTCTATAGAAAAAATCATGCTGGGATATGTAGTCCCACAGCATCTTATTCCAGGCTGGGAGCTGAACCCCCACTACTTATACAGTGCATGCTGGGAGTTGTTGTTCCCCATGCGGACAGAGATTGCTGGGAGTTGTAGTTCCCTTAGAGCCTGAGCAGAGGTGGCATATTACACAGACACGTCGTGACCCACCTGTAGTCTGGACAATGGCTCCTCCCTCTGGAGCTCTGTGTGGCGGATTGTCCCTCCTCCCCCGCTCTCCACACACCGACACCCACATCTCCACTCACCTACCACCGAGGGTGGGGCTCCAATTGCCTGCCCTCCCCCACACACAGGGCTGATCCAGGAAATATTCGATTGCCTCTCTGGGGATCAGGAAGGAATTTTTTCCGCAGCTGGAGCACATTGATCATGCTTTGCTGGGGTTTTTCGCCTTCCTCTGGATCAACTGCCTCACAACCCAATATACCCACTCATCTACCACCAAGAAGGGACACTACCACCCTGGGTATGGGGTGAGTGTGGCCAGTGGAACTTCCCCCCAAGTTTCATCTGCCCTCACTCCCCCCACGCCCAGCATACTGGTAATACCACCTGACCCCACCTATATGCACTCATCTACCACCAAGAGGGGACACTACCACCCTGAGTATAGGGTGAGTGTGGCCAGTGGAACTTCCCCCCAAGTTTCATCTGTCCACACTCCCCCACGCCCAGTGTATTGGTACTACCCCCTGACCCCACCTATATGCACTCATCTACCACCAAGAGGGGATGCTACCACCCTGAGTATAGGGTGAGTGTGGCCAGTGGAATTTTCCCCCCAAGTTTCATTTGCCCTCACTCCCCCACACCCAGCATACTGGTAATACCACCTGCCCTCACCTATATGCACTCATCTACCACCAAGAGGGTACGCTACCACCCTGAGTACAGGGTGAGTGTGGCCAGTGGAACTTCCCCCCAAGTTTTATCTGTCCACACTCCCCCACGCCCAGCGTAATGGTACTACCCCCTGGCCCCACCTATATGCACTCATCTACCACCAAGAGGGTCCAGAGAAAATGGGGTGCCTTGCAGATAAGTTGGGCTACATGACCAGGTAAAAACAGGACTAACATTTATTTACTAACACACTAACACATACAATGACTGGCATGCACTGACCTACACTAACAGACGACGTCCAGATTTACATAAACTGACCGCTCCATGCTTTAGATAGATGCACACAGACAGACAACCAAATTAGGAGAGAGTAGATCGCACACACAGATTATAGGATTAGGCCTACTACAAACATACATCCAACATTAGAAAAAGGATGACTAGCATCCAGTAGGGTAGCTTAGTGTAGTTAGTGTAGGTCCTGCCCTAAAAGAGTCTACCTTGCCGTGGTGGGCAGGCTTGGAATCTCTTGGTCAACAGTGTGCCAGCAAACGGGCGAGAGGATCACTAGATCTTCACTTTTGGACAATTGATTTTACCAAAGGACTCTTGGTTTAATCAGAGTATATATAGTTGGAAAAGGAAAAATGTGTATAGGTCCAGGGCTGGACTGGGACAGAAATTTGTCCCTGGACTTCATCCAGACCGGCCCACTTTAATTTTAAGTGTCCCCCTTGCATCAGAGTCCCCCTTACATCAGTGTCCCCCCATCAGAGCTCCCCTTGCATCAGAGCCCCCCTTGTATCAGAGTATCCCCCATCAGAGTCTCCCTTGCATCAGAGTGTCCCCCATCAGAGTTTTTCTTGCATCAGAGTGTCCCCCATCAGAGTCCCCCTTGCATCAGAGATCCCCCTTGCAGAGAGTCTCCCTTGCATTAGTGTTCCCCTTCAGTGTCCCCCCTTGCACCAGAGAGTCCCCCTTACATCAGAGTGCCCCCTTGCATCAGAGTGTCCCCCCTTGCACCAGAGAGCCCCCATTTGCATTAGAGTGTCCCCCCTTACATCAGAGTGTTCCCCCTTGCATCAGAGTGCCCCCCTTGCATCAGAGTGTCCCCCCTTGCATCAGTGTCCCCCCTTGTACCAGAGAGCCCCCTTTGCATTAGAGTGTCCCTCCTTACATCAGAGTGTTCCCCCTTGCATCAGAGTGCCCCCCTTGCATTAGAGTGTCCCCCCTTGTACCAGAGAGCCTCCTTTGCATTAGAGTGTCCCCCCCTTACATCTGAGTGTTCCCCCTTGCATCAGAGTGCCTCCCTTGCATTAGAGTGCCCCCCCTTGCATCAGTGTCCCCCCTTGTACCAGAGAGCCCCCTTTGCAATAGAGTGTCCCCCCTTACATCAGCGTGTCCACCATTGCATCAGAGAGCTCCCCTTGCATCAGAGTGTCCCCCATTGCATTAGAGTGTCCCTCATCAGAGTTTCCCCCTTGCATCAGAGTGTCCCCCATTGCACCAGGGTGTCCCCCATCAGTGTCCCCCCCCTTGAATCAGAGTGCCCCCCTCTCCTCCCCCTCCCACATGTACTCATTCACAGCTCTCTAGAAAGACAGCATTTTTCCTCTTTCCAATCATGTGATAAGTGACAAGTGATAAGGGGAGAGAGGAAGGAAAGTCTTCCGGCTGTCTATCTCGCCCTATAGGGCGGGAGGGAGCAGAAAGGCTAATACTCACTCCAGCAAGTGACGGCTGCTGCTTCTCTTGACAGGAGTGAAATCATGATTACTCACTGTCAGAGAGGAGCGGCTCGAGGACTGCACCTGACCGGCCCACTGAGCCATTGGCCCACTGGGAAACTCCCGGTAGTCCCAATGGCCAGTCCGTGCCTGTATAGGTCCATAATTATAATTTCATAAACACACAATAAAAATTTGGTATATTTACATTTGAATTGCTTCCTCTTTTATGTATTCCTTTCATGACCGGGGCTCATTACCACTTGGATGTACAGTCCCCCTTACATCAGAGTGTCCCCCCCTTGCATCCGAGTGTCCCCCCTTGCATCAGAGTGCCCCCCTTGCATCAGAGTGTCCCCCCTTGCATCAGTGTCCCCCCTTGTACCAGAGAGCCCCCTTTGCATTAGAGTGTCTCCCCTTGCATCAGAGTGCCCCCCTTGCAGTAGAGTGTCCCCCCTTGTACCAGAGAGCCCCCTTTGCATTAGAGTGTCCCCCCTTACATCTCACCGGGTCACTAAGTATTGATTCATTAAGCCTCCAGTGATTCTTTCCATGAGGACTCTGGGCTCTTTGCATGAGAAGAAAAACCATAGAGTGGTCAGACCACACAGTATCTCTTATGAATGATTTGTGTGCTATGGGTATATGCGTGGTAGACAGGAAGATGTGGTCAATTCTGGAAAAGGATTGGTGAGGGTGCGAAAAATGGGTATAGTCCCTAGTTTGAGAATTGAGTTCTCTCCAAATGTCAGTTAATTAATGTTGGTGAATGAGTCTAGCTATCCGCAAGCTTTGTTTGGGTGGGCGGGTAGTTTGAGTACCCGGTGGGCGCTTTTTGTCAAGCCCTGAGTCGAAGGCTATGTTGGTATCTCCTCCCACCACAATTGTGCCTTCCAGCATGGGTCCCTGTTTCTGAAACATTTGTTCAAAGAATTATGCTTGGCCTCGATTGGGTGCATAGTAAGAAACAAAGGAGTAAAGCCATTCATCCAACACTTTCAACAAAAAAGTGTAGCGCTAAATATATGTGGAAAATTAGAAAAGGTTGAAGCAAATCTAATGACGTGTAATCATATAATGCAAAATAGTTAAAAGTCCACAAATGAAGTTAAAAAAAGGCTTAATGATAAAGTCTCTTAAATAATAAGAACAAATCCAAAAATTGGTGAATCGATCAACAATATAGTGACTTGTCTTCGCAAACATGAAGTGAAAATCTGAAGTGAATCCACCACCAAAATAAATGGAGGCTTACCAGAATCAGTGGACCCAATTAGGCTTATACCTAGTGGGTCATACAGGCTTGTAAAGTGATGGTATCCTACTTCTTGAGATATCATAGATGGCAGGCAGGAAGGAGAAGTCCAATGCAATGCAGTGAATGTACCAGGAGAAGGATTATCCCAATATCAGCCTTTGATGGTAAGGACTTGGACCCATGTGAATAGCTCAAAAACTCAGTACATGGAGAGGAATAAAAGAGAAGGCAAAGATGCACATAGTGTAAATCTGTATATGAATTTTACTTGGCAGTAAAAACAAGAAATTTACACTCACATTTCAGCAGTAAAATCAGGCATAAAATCAAACAGCAGTAGGGTCAGCGGGTTCCCGACGCGTTTCGATCAAATAGATCGTCATCTGGGGTGCTGACCTACTGCACACAAGACCCAAATATATAAGAAAGTACCCCCATACCGTAATAATGGCTCCACGTGAGGCAATCCACATTATCAGATGGCTATTTCCGGGTGCATGGGGGAATGGCGCCGGCGGGCTCTCCAAGCCTAACTTGTAAGTGGAGGGGCTGGGATGCTACGTTCGGCGTTAGTATGGCCAATGAGGTGCTCGATAGCACGTCCATCTATTGGTAACTCCCGGATGTGTGCGTGCACAGCGTCGGCGTGCGCTCCAACTGTGCGCTCCAAACCTCCGCCTGATGGTCACTTCCGGGTAAGTGAATGACGCCAGCGTGCGTTCCAAGGCTCCTAAGCCGATGTGCGCCGCACAACGTCAACACGACCCGTGACCCGCCCCACAGCAAGTCCGTCCCACATCCAAACAGCACACATGAATTACGTTGGCGTGCGCTCCAGACCTCAATAGGAAAGTGGTAATGGAGCGCAACGTCAGAGGGACAGACACAAAGTACCTAATTGTGTAGAAGGAGTAAGTCAGAGCTGTAAAATTAAATACTTCGATTTAAACAGCAAAATGACAAAAAATTCTGACAATCAAAAATAAAAATTTAAAACTAATTGAACAATGAAGTTCAACAGTGAAAAATACTGAACATGTGGCCCTCCATATAGCAACCCGGACAAGTAGAAAAATACTATAGGAAAGTTGTCTTGCTGATGAGAAAACAAGACAATTTGGAGCATGGGGGTAGCCAAACATAACTAAAATTCAATAGACAAAAATATTAAAAAATTTAAAATGTTTTAATTTTATACAATAATAGAATGCCACTGGAAGGTGGTCACTCATAGTGAATTATAAACCGAAGCTAAAAGATAATTGTGCCCAACCATAAAAGGACATCTACCTATTAATGGTGATTATATCATCTCATAGAGAAAATACCATTGTAATAAAACAATGGAAATTATAATTTGTTGAATGAGAATAAAATTAAAATGAAATATAAAAAAATTGAGACAAAAAAGTTTGGAGGGGGGGGGGGGGGGGGGTTTTGCAAAAATTATATACAGAGCCATTATTGGATATGAAAGTACATTACATCAATACATTAGGATTGATTGATAAACGCATTTATGTCCCACTCAACGTTGAGGCCGTGTGGGACATACGTGCGTAACTCGTAAATCCAATAAGCTTCAAGACGAGACATCCCTCTAGTCTTGGCTCCTCCCCTCCAAGGTGCTACACGGTTGGAGCGCACGCCGACGCTGTGCACGCACACATCCTGGAGTTACCAATAGATGGACGTGCTATCGAGCACCTCATTGGCCATACTAATGCCAAACGTAGCGTCCCAGCCCCTCCACTTACAAGTGAGGCTTGGAGCGCACGCCGGCGCCATTCCCCCATGCACCCGGAAATAGCCATCTGATAATGTGGATTGCCTCACATGGAGCCATTATTACGGTATGGGGGTACTTTCTTATATATTTGGGTCTTGTGTGCAGTAGGTCAGCACCCCAGATGACGATCTATTTGATTGAAACGCGTCGGGAACCCGCTGACCCTACTGCTGTTTGATTTTATGCCTGATTTTACTGCTGAAATGTGAGTGTAAATTTCTTGTTTTTACTGCCAAGTAAAATTCATATACAGATTTACACTATGTGCATCTTTGCCTTTTCTTTTATTCCTCTCCATGTACTGAGTTTTTGAGCTATTCACATGGGTCCAAGTCCTTACCATCAAAGGCTGATATTGGGATAATCCTTCTCCTGGTACATTCACTGCATTGCATTGGACTTCTCCTTCCTGCCTGCCATCTATGATATCTCAAGAAGTAGGATACCATCACTTTACAAGCCTGTATGACCCACTAGGTATAAGCCTAATTGGGTCCACTGATTCTGGTAAGCCTCCATTTATTTTGGTGGTGGATTCACTTCAGATTTTCACTTCATGTTTGCGAAGACAAGTCACTATATTGTTGATCGATTCACCAATTTTTGGATTTGTTCTTATTATTTAAGAGACTTTATCATTAAGCCTTTTTGTAACTTCATTTGTGGACTTTTAACTATTTTGCATTATTTGATTACACGTCATTAGATTTGCTTCAACCTTTTCTAATTTTCCACATATATTTAGCGCTACACTTTTTTGTTTAAATTGTTTGTTTTTTGCAGAATTTATCTATTCTGTGGTGTTGGCTGCCATTTGTATGTTTATTTAGGAAGCGCGGTGTTATTTATACTGTTTTGTATAATTCCTTTACACCATTCATCCAACACTCCCTTGATCAGGATGAATCTTCCATCCAGATCTTTATGTTCCAGCTGGAGTGTGAATTTCGATTTGTGTGAGAAAAGAATTGCAACACACTTAGTCTTATTTTACGAATTAGCGAGGTAGAAATTGGGGAATTTAGGATGGAGGAACTTGGGGCAATATGATCTAGGGAAGTGTGTTTCCTGTAACAAGATCACATCAATCTTTTGGCTATGGTAATATTGAAATATTTTTCTTCATTTAATCTGGATGTTAAATCCCTGTGTATTATGGGATACTATTCATAGGGGCAAGGTCAGTTTATCAGCTTCAGCCATGGAGCAGATGGAGGGGGAGCTCAAGAGTCACACATCCACTTACACGTGAGCTACGTGGAGGAGGTATATAGGATTTGTCCTGGTGTCTGGAATTCAAGTCAGGTAGGAAAAGAATGTAATATTTTGAGGAGGGACATCTGGAAGAAAGACAAGCATGAGCAACAGAAAGAGAGGAGAAAAGTATGTAACAGTGGTGAGAAGATATAGCGAACTTCAGAAGGGAGGTGAGACAAGGCCCCAACGTTCCCTTTAACAATATTAAAGAGTCTTCTTCTGCCAGAGAAGAAGCAACCCTGTCCAGGGGAGAGTGGAAATCCATATTTCCTGTACAGGCAGAGGCACCAATAGGCTGCTCCGACAGCAGCGCCTTTGTATTACAACGTATATGAAATGAAATAACTCAACAATAGCAATTTATGATAGTAGCACAACCAGATAAAAGGATATAAAACTGCCCATCAAGGTGTGAAACCTGTTCGGACCCGTATGGAGTCCCATGGGATTAGGAAGGAAAGGCTAACACGTGGGTGGTCAGAAGGGGATTAGCGGTGCTATGAAAAGAAGGTATAGTGGTATAATTTGGACATGGGGTCCCGTTAATCTTGTTACCGGCGTAGTTTTAATTGTGGAAAAAAAGAGAAAACAACTGCGCTATGTGAATAGAGAACATGTAGGAATTATAAGCAGCAATTATTATGTCAAACAACATAAAAAGCACAAATGGAAAAAAATATAACTGCGCTAAACCAGGTTTTAGTGCTCTTATCAAAGAAAACTAGAGGGACAGATGCCCAAAAAGGTGTGTCAGTACCTAATGTAAATGACACAGTGGTACGTGCTTATATAAATTGAAAATAAAATAAAATAAATGACCATAAACCTAGATTGGGGCTCCAACTGCCTAGAGACCCAACACACAATTTAAGCATCAAACACCTCTACCATTGCTGAAAGGTAATAATGCATAAACTAAACAGTGATAAAATATAAAAAATTAGAAAAAACCAAAAAGTTCGTATTTTTCAAACGTTGATATCATAAAGAAGAAAAGAGTCCATATTAGTGTCAGTTGTTAACACCCGTGCCAATATCGACATGCAACTTCTCGTGATCTATAAAGGCTTCTGTGTGAATCCACCACCAGCTTTTGCAATCTGCTTACCAGATATGGCGGTCCCAACGGACCAAGTCCAGCATGTAATTCCAAAAAGAACCAGCGTGTAACTCCAAACGCAATTGCTACTAGTTTCCTGATGCAGCAAACTCCACATTTAATGTTCAGTATACCAAACAGGGAAAATAAAAAAGAAATGCTTCCATAGCATAAAAACCAGGGGTAACTTTATTCAGACAATAACACATAGGTATTGCACTCACATTTAAGATGATATTTAAAAACATTCAGCCATGCAGCTCCAGCCGGACGCTTGCAGGCAAACAGGACTGCTCGTGGAGAGGTACGATGAGAGGGGATGACACCAGCGTGCCGCTTGCTCCACCCGACGCGTTTCGTGAAAGAATCACTTCGTCTCGGGGCACGAGCGGCACCCTGAGTCACCCCCTCTTATGGGCAACAAAAAAAACAATAATTGGAACAATAATTGGAACCAAGCCTCGTTCCGGGCTTCGCGCGCATGCGCAGCACCAGAGTCCATGGTGATAGGACGTTGGAGCGCTTACTTCCGACGTCACCACTAGCCAACCTCCGCTAGGAGAGAACACCCACAGCAGGAGGGGCAGGGACGTCACTCGGCGTGCGGACGGAACCCGGAAATGCATGGGTACCAGACACATCACTCTTAGAACCAAGCCTCGTTCCGAGCTTCGCGCGCACGCGCAGCACCCGGTTCAATGTCAACAGGGCACTGATGCGCTCCAACCCGACACCGTCAATGGCCAGCTCCCACTAGGAAACCACCCACAACGGGAGGGGCGGAAACGTCACTCAGCATACGGACAAAACCAGGAACTATATCAATCATGCAGTGTCCCGGAAGCGGATCTAACACCGCAAATCCCGGGGACACGGCTACTGATAAACATTCTCACTACAAAGTACAACTTTGAATATACATGTGCCATAAAAATTCCACCTAGTGACAACATATTTCAAATAAGGAGTCTTGCAGAACTTAGGATAAATTAAATAAATAATGAATTCGTTAAAAATAAGGTACATACATATCTAACGTTATAACATTAGGGCATAAGCACCATTGGGGCCTCAGCATTGATTGAGGCATCATTGTTGTTCCCAGGTCCTCAAATAGTACCCGAATACATATTGATTCAGGCCACCGATGCATGTATTTCCCCCCAGAGTTACAGCCGTATTAGGCGGCTGCCCGCAAGAGGATGATCTACCGCATCAGGAACCTATCAGTGGAAACCAGAAACCAATACGATAATGCCGAATCCGAGAGTGAACCCATGCCATTAACTGGCACGGGGACACGCCGGTTCGGCATATTCATAATAATGCTTGGCTAAAAGACATACGTATTACTACATTTATCAGACCAATCTTGTATTAATACTGAGTAAATACATAACAATATAAAATAATTAAAATAGATTAAAAAAACCATTAAGTAATACCACTATAATGGAATTAAGTCTTCATCCGAAGTGTATAATAATGTTTACCCTTCAAATGCTTTTGGAGCAAAACAAAAGGGGACAAAGGGAGGGCATCTAATGCCAATTGGTTCAGGAACCAACCACCCGGAGTCCCAGGACAAAACGAAACCCAAGACTAAACCAGGGAGGAAAAAGGGGAGAGAGAGAGATGGGGGGGAGGACACGTTATGAGTTGTTAATGAACGCATTAATATCGGTGTCCACATTAAGGCCAAAAGTAAGGTAAGTCCTCAATCTGTGAATCCATGACATTTCACACTTTGAAATTTCTTTGACGAGAGAACTGCCCCTCCAGTGGGGTTTGTACTTGTCAATACCTACGAATAATGTCCCCACTGGGTTCCTATTGTGAACTTGATCGTAGTGCCTAGACACAGAATGGTTAGGAAAACCTTTTCTGATATTCGCTATATGTTCGTTTAGCCTAATTCTCATCTCTCTTTTTGTCCTACCCACATACTGAAGCCCGCATGGGCACTGAAGGAGGTAAACTACCCCCTTCGTTGAACAAGTAACAAAGGGTTTCACAACATGCGTCTTACCAGTACTTGTTGAGATAAATTGTGAGATTTTTCTCTCTTGACACCTATTCAGACAGCATACTTGGCATCTCTTACATCTATGGTAACCACATAGGCCGTCCAAGAAAGTTCTATTCTTCTCTGGGGGGTCCTGGACACTAGGTGCCACACTGCACCCCAGTGAGGACGCACCCCTAAAAACAATAGAAGGTCTCTCTGGCAACACTGGTGCGAGCAATTGATCGCTCCTCAAGATATGCCAATGTTTTCGTATAAGGTGCTTAATGCTTTGGTGTTGTGCCGAAAAAGTAGTAATAAAAGGAAGCGTGAAGCCATTTCTCTCTTTCTTCGGGTTATCACACAACAGGGACTCCCTATCCACTGTGCGGGTAGAGGAGACCAATTCGGAGATGGTACTTGAATCGTAACCCTTCTCCACAAACCTTTGGGACAAAACCTCTGCTTGGTTGTCATAGGCCTCAACCTCTGTGCAGTTCCGTCGTATCCTGATAAGCTGCCCCTGAGGGACAGCTTTCAGCCAAGGGGCATAGTGACAGCTGTCAAGAGGGATAGTTTTAATTGTGCAGTCTCTCCTGCTGAAGTCAGCTAGGACATGCCCCACAATTAAAATAATAATAATAATAATAATAATAAAAAAAAAAGGGGGGAACCCCCCCGCCACCACTCCGTATCTGATACACTACATTTAAAGTATCAAATTTTAAAATATCTAGAACCAGTGTAGAACCCACACAAACCTTTCCCCAAAATCCCTCGCTACCCTCAAAAAGTGGGAAAAATTGAAAAAGAGAAGGGGTGCAACAAGTGTTCCGAAGAGACCCAGCTGAGGCCATTCAAATGGGAAGGACCCAGAGCGAAAAAAATGTTTGAGCTCATCAAGCTCAGATAGTCACATATAGTTAGGTAATTCAGGTAGGTGCGGATTCCTTGGATCTCTTGGTTTTTGGTTTCTGCCACACTGGAGTGATCAGGCTCATGGGCATCTGTCGTTTATAGGATCCAGCAGCAGGTCCAGGTGGAGGAGAAGGTTTTTCTCCCTCCGGAAGCTTTGCAGAAGGTATACGACTTGTTCTTATAGGAAAACTTGAGATTGAATGGAAACAGCCACCAATATTTTATGTCCTTTTGAGCGAGCACTGAGAGGAGCGGTTTAAGCGATCTCCTTTTTTGGATGGTAGATGGGGATAAATCCGCAAAGATTTGAATAGAATTATCCTGGATCTTGAGATTTGTGATAGAGCGTGCCCGCTGTTTCACCACAATGTCTCTTGGGAGTCCGTCTGAACTCTATGAGCCCTGTCCAACTCAAATTTGCGGGGGTGAATATCGGGGATAAGGCTCTGAATGAGAGAGCGAACCGCTGCATGCAAATATGTCACTTTTTCCGGAAGACCTCTGATCCTGAAGTTATATCTGCGAGATCTATTCTCGAGGTCGTCTATTTTAGACATGGCCGTCTCAAGCTGGTCTTGAAGGTCCTGTATACGATCCGTGTTTTGGTTCCTTCTGGTGATCATGGTGTCCAGGTGTGATTCGATTGTTTCTATGCGGGATACCTGAGAACCTGGAGAACAAGTCTGCTATGTTATTAGGCATTTCAGGCCGGAGGGCATGGTGATCCTCCCTTAACTGTGGAAGAATGACGCTTTCTTCCATAGGGGATAATAAAAAGTCCTCAATGGTGTGCCCTATCAATGATTCCGTGGATGCAGGGGATGCAGCTCCCATTAGGTGAGTGCTCTCTAATGCTCCTGGGAGAGGACTAAGATGCAGGGCTGTGCCATGTGGGAAGTTTTCCTGATTACCCTGTGCCGGAGGCTGGGTCGTGGCTGCCATCTTGGTTCTCTGAGGAGAATCCACAGCGGGAGAGCTTTGTGCCTTTGGGAGCCTATTAACCGGTCCTGTATATCGGATGTGGTATCCGCTCTCGTCACCTCTCTGGGGCTGTCTGATGAGCTGGTGATGGCACTGGTGGCGTGCCTGTGTGTCGGAGCAGAGTGGCGCTCCCGGACTATGTGGCCATCTTAGGAGCTGCTGTCACGCGTGCGCCTCGGGTCATTTTAATTTTTCTGCCAGAATCCCAGAATATCCTCCCATATAATGTGGATGATAGCAGGGGATGATGTGGCAGAGTCTGGTGGAAGGATGGAGAGTATAAGCCTATCTGTGCTCAAGGATGGAGCTGGATTGAGTTAAAATGGCGGCCAGCCTCGAGCTGTGACTTATGGGAGAGCTGGCTGCAGCTTCAGTAAACTCACTCCAGAGGCTCTTCTACACAGCTAAGAGGAAGGCAGGTGCTGCCTGGCTGTAGGATGGCAGGTGTGAGGCCCTGAGAGCCAGAGGATGGCGCCGGGAACAGCCTTAATGGCCGCGGACTAGGCCGGAGCCTGCGGACAAGGCCGGAGGCCATGATGTGTGCACAATGGGCACAATAGTGGTATGGGCCGGAGAAGGGGACAATGCCCAACAAATCTGAATGGGTCCAGACCTATTCCAGGCGTGATGAGGCTGGGATGGATGTGGATGGAGCTTTGAGGATCCAGGAGCTCTTCTCTGAGGCGTCCTGCTTAGCTCACGCCTCCTGGGAAAGCTTTTAATCACACCGATCTTGGTGTGGTCAGATGCTTTGAGGGCAGAGGAAAGATCTAGGGTCTAGACCCCAATTAAAAAAAAAAAAGTGTATCTATTGCTATCATAGGGGATATTTACAATTCCTGAGAAAATGATAAAAAATAAAAATAAAATGGAAGGAACAGTTTAAAAATAAAATAAAAAAGCAAAATAAATAATTAAAAAAAAAAAAAGCACTGTCCCCCCCTGCTCTGGCACAAAGGCGAACACAAGCGTCGATCTGGCATCATATGTAAACAGCAATTGCAGCATGCATGTGAGGTATCACCGCAAAGGTCAGATCGAGGGCAGTAATTTTAGCAGTAGACCTTCTCTGTAAATCTAATGTGGTAACCTGTAAAGGCTTTTAAAAATGTATGTAGTTTGTCACCACTGTGTGTTTGTGCGAAATTGTAAAGCATGTCGTGTTTGGTATCCATGAACTCAGCCTAAGATCCTCTTTTTTATTTCATCAAAAACTTGGGAAATAAAGTGTGTTTTAGTGCATTAAATAAAAAAAAAGTGAATTTTTTCACAAAAAATGCGTTTGAAAAATCGCTGCGTAAATACTGTGTGGAAAAAAAAAAATACAACACTCACCATTTTATTTTGTAGGGTCTTTTATTTTGAAAGATCTCGCTTTTTGTCACAAAGTTTTGAAAATTGAATAAATAAAAAATAAATAAAAATATTATTTTCTTTCTTAATTTTCAAACAAATGAGAGCTGTAAAATATTCACCATGCCTCTCAGCAAATAGCTTAAGGTGTCTACTTTCCAAAATAGGCTCATTTGGGGGGGGGGGGGGGTTTGTGCCATCTGGGCATTCCATGGCCTCCGAAACTGTGATAGACAGTGAGTAGGGATGAGCTTTGTGTTCGAGTTGAACGTATGTTCGACTCGAACATCGTATGTTCGACTCGAACATCATATGTTCCATCGTTCGTCGAAATACGAACAAAACGGGTCGTTCGCGCCAAATTTGAGTGACCCGCCACGGCCCATAATTCACTGCGGCATTGCGTGCTGATGATTGGCCAAGCGTGCACTATGACCCGCATGCTTGGCCAATCACAGCGCACAAAAAACGGAGAGCCATAATTGGCCAAAGCCAGGGTGGCTTTGGCCAATCATGGCTCAGGGGGTTTAGTACACGCCTGCAGGTCGGCCTTGTGTAATGTGTTGCGGTGGTTAAGAGAGTGTAATTTTTTGCAGGTAGATAGAGCAGGCAGGCAGGCAGGCAGGCTAGTCAGTTAATGTTACAGTGTGTAGAGGATATATATACATCCCAGGTGTTGTACATATATTTATACACGGTATAGTTTAGCTAGATCAGTTCTTCCTAATTTACTGGCAGGCAGGTGATTGTGCTATAGCTGCAGTATTCTTACGTGGTTTATTGCCTGTGTCCCCTGTAGCTTGCACCTAAAGCTACTTGGTGTGTACTGACCGTGTGCTCTGTAGTTTGCACCTAAAGATTCAGGAGCAGTGATTTTAATGATGCTTAAATTAAAAAGAAAAAAAAAAATGAAAAATTCCTTTAAATATTGTACCTGCTGGGTGTCTATAGTATGCCTGTGAAAACGTCTTTGAGAACCCGGGTCTTGCCCGAGGGAACATGTATCAATGGAAAAAAAGTTTTAAAAACTGTCGTTTTTTCAGGAGTCCTGAAAAAACGACCGTTTTTAAAACTTTTTTTTCCATTGATACATGTTCCCTCGGGCAAGACCCGGGTTCTCAAAGACGTTTTCACAGGCATACTATAGACACCCAGCAGGTACAATATTTAAAGGAATTTTTCTTTTTTTTTTATTATTATTTAAGCATCATTAAAATCACTGCTCCTGAAAAAAAGACAGTTTTAAAACTTTTTTTCCATTGATACATGTTCCCTGGGCCAAGACCCGGGTTCTCAAAGATGTTTTACAACAATAACTTGCATATTAGGCTTTAAAATTAGCACTTTTGAATTCGAACGTTCGAGTCAGATAGACGTCAATGGGGTTCTAAATGTTCGCGCGAACATTCGGTCCGTTCGAAGGTTCTGGTGCAAACCGAACGGGGGGAGGGGGGTTGTTCGGCTCATCCCTAGCAGTGAGGAGTGAAATCAAACATTTACACCCTTAGAAAGCCTGAAGGCTGTGCCTGGATTTTGGGGCCCGTACGTGGCTAGGCTCCCAAAAAGTCCCACACATGTGGTATCACTGTACTCAGGAGAAGCAGCAAAATGTATTTTGGGGTGCAATTCCACATATAACTATGGCATGTGTGAGCAATATATCTTTTAGTGACAACTTTTTGTAAAAATAAATACATTTTGGTCATTATTCAATCACTTGGGACCAAAAAATGTCATATTCAATGTGCTCAACATGCCTCTCAGCAAATAGCTTGGGGTGTCTACTTTCCAAAATGGGGTCATTTGGGGGGGGGGGGGTTGTGTCATCTTGGCATTTTATAGCCTTCAAAACTGTGATAGGTAGTGAGGAGTGAAATTAAAAATGTATGCCCTTAGAAATCCTGAAGGAGGTGCTTGGTTTTTGGGGTCCAGTACGCGGCTAGGCTAGGAGAAGCAGCAGAATGTATTTTAGGGTGTGATTTCACATATTCCCATGTCATGTGTGAGCAATATAGTGACAACTTTGTGAAAAAAAAAATGCGTTTCCGCGGATAAATCCTCTCGAGGATTTCAGCAGATTTTAATGCGATGGAGTGTACTCACCATCGCATTGAAATCCGCGCCAAAATCCTCTGGCGATGACGTGTCGCGCCGTCGCCGCGATTATGACGCGGCGACGTTCGCGACGCTGTCATATAAGGAATTCCACGCATGCGTTGAATCATTGCGACGCATGCGGGGGATCCCTTCGGACGGATGGATTCGGTGAGTCTGTACAGACCAGCGGATCCATCCGTTGGGATGGACTCCAGCAGATGGATATGTTGTGCATGTCAGCAAATATTCATCTGCTGGAAATCGATCCCAGGGGAGATTTATCCGCGGAAAAAGATCCGCTGGCGTGTACACACCATAGGATCTATCCGCTGAAACCCATTTGCTGGGATTTATCTGCGGATGGATTCTATGGTGTGTATGGGGCCTAAGTGACAACTTTTTGTAAAAAAATTATTTTTTCAATCACTTTGAAAAAAAAATATTCTTTGGGCTCAAAATGCCTCAGCAATTTCCTTGGGGTGTCTACTTTCCAAAATGGGGTCATTGGGGGGGTTTGTACTGCCCTGCCATTTTATCACCTCAAGAAATGAGATAGGGATAAATTAAAAGCTGTGTAAATTCCAGAAAATGTACCCTAGTTTGTAGATGCTATAACTTTTGCGCAAACCAATAAATATACGCTTATTGTCATTTTTTACTAAAGACATGTGGCTGAATACATTTTGACCTAAATGTATGACTAAAATTGAGTTTATTCGATTTTCCTTATAACAAAAAGTAGAAAATATATTTTTTTCAAAATTTTCAGACTTTTTCCGTTTATATCGCAAAAAATAAAAATTGCAGAGGCAATCAAATACCATCAAAAGAAAGCTCTATTTGTGGGGGAAAAAAAGGACGCAAATTTTGTTTGGGTACAACATTGCATGACCGCGCAATTACCAGTTAAAGCAGCGCAGTGCGAAATTGTAAAACAACCATGCAGCGGCGACAAACTGCATACATTTTTAAAGCCTTTACAGGTTACCACTTTATAGAGGAGGTCTACTGTCAAAATGACTGCCCTCGATCTGGCGTTTGCGGTAATACCTCACATGCATGGTGCAATTGCTGTTTACATATGACATGAGACAGACACTTGCGTTCGCCATTGTGCATGAGCAGGGTGATTTTTTTTTTATTATTTTGCTTTCTTTTTTTTTTTTTTCACTGTTCCTTTCCTTTTTTGACCACACGGCCGGCAATTTAAAGGGGACGTGTATATATATGACTTTTTGCCTGTCCGTGCCATTCTGTCAACGTAAATGTTCGTGCAGCGGTCGGCAAGCGGTTAAAAAGAGTGCTCAATAGAACAACTACAGGTATGTGGGTAAAAGTAATACTATGTATAGGTTTTGTATAGGGAATGATTTGGCACCAAATTTTGCTGCAATTTTTTTTTTCTATTAATGCTTTACACATCTCCAGCCTAAAATGTGTTATTTTTTAGGCAGTATATGAAGGGTTCTTAAAAAATGACTGTATATTCTGATTGAGATTGTTAAAAAGAAGTAGAAGTAGCAACCCTGCTCCACATAAAAAGGGCAATACCTGGGGGCCAGAGGAAGCAAGGGGACCTCTGATGCTGGCCCTCTAGCATCCTTACAAAAACAATCAGTCTATTTCAGGGGTAGACAACTTTTTGAGCATAGTGTGCCGAAAAAATATTTTTAAAGATATTGAGAGTGGCAGCTGCATAAAAAAGGGCCAACTTCCTGCACTCAATCACGGAAAGGAATTTTTCTAAACTAAACGCTGTAAATTAATTGAATAACAGTAAGAAATAAACACTGAGCTGTGTGCCTTCACACCTCAAATCAGCCCAATTCCTGCACTGTAGACCTCAGATCAACCAATTTCCTGTACCTTCAAACCTCAGGATCAACCCCAATTCCAGCACCTTCACACTTTAGATCAGGGGTGCCCAACCAGTGGCTCGGGGGCCACATGTGGCCCGCGGAGCCCTCTGATGTGGCCCGCGACCTCCTGCTCTGGGATGTAATAAAATAGAATAGAATACTGTTATTAAAGGTAAGTTTATTACTAAAATCACAGTGTATATATATGGAAATATCTGTTCTGCAGTGGTTTCAATCTGATCCACAGGTGCAGAGTAGTGCACCTGCGGGTTACCTGCACTAAGCCATAGACTTCTATTACCTGTGAGTTTTGTGTGCTTTCTGAAAGTGCACCACATCTATAGGATATAATAGAAGTCTATGGCAAAGTGCAGCTAACCTACAGGAGAGCCACAGGTGTACTGTGCTGCACCCTTGGTGCGGGTAAACAGAGCATCAGTGTGAAAGCAGCCTTAGGCCCTTTTCACACAGTCAGTCCGACCCAATCGAGCCATCCATTCACCTCTAAGGAGTGGCAGATGTAAATGGACTTGTGTTTACAAACGCCTACCTCCAATCCAATCCGCAAAAAAAAAAAGTAGAGTGGGCTGCCATCCAGCTGCTCCGCTCATTTTGGCCCGCGACCGGTTACCAAGTCGCTTAAGTGGCCCTTGATCTTCAAAAGGTTGGGCACCGCTGCTTTAGATCAAACTCAATTTCTGCAACTTCAGAACTCAAATAAGTCCAATTCCTGCCCCTTCCTACCCCCTAGTGGCCTAAGAAGGCGCAACGTCATATGACGTCTGCCCAGAACAAGAGGGTTTGCCTCCCGCCGTCATTTTACGGTGGGCGGTGAACAAGCAGTTAAGCAACCTTCAGAGTGGACCTAACTAATCAATGAAACTCATTTGAACTCATGCCTGTGTGAATTTCAACACTGTGGCAGAAAACACTTTAACCCACCAATTTAATAATTCATTGAGACAATGTAATATTCATAATGGTGAGATAAAACATAATGATTTTTTATTTAATAATTTATTTTTTGTTTTTATTTTTTCTTTCGTTTTGATATATTTTTTTTTTTGTCATTTGTTTATTCATTTATTTTATTTTTGTTTTGTTCAGGTGGAAAAATCCTAAATTGTTGTTAGGTTAAGTCCATCTAAAAGGGGGGTGATTGGCTATACCCTCAATTAGCAGCTGAATACATTTTGTAAAACAAGAGTTGATAGGAAGCCATTTTAGCTGCTGGAGTTATTGTAGTTTTTTTCTTTGTTTTTATTTTCATTCAGGTTTAAAAAGTTCCAAAATGTTTAGGTTTTGTCCATCTGAAAGGGGAAGTACTGCATAGGTCTTAAGTAACAGATACAAGAGAAGAGGCGCCTCTGGGTGTAGATGTAGGACAGGTTTAATAACAATTTATATACACAGGCAACTCACATTTGTGAAGTCATCAGTAAGCAATTGGTTTAAAATTCCCAACATGGGGGTGGTCATCAGTTTCGCCAGTCCATTCCTGCTTGCTAGGGTGCTCAATGCTTACAATACAAACACCGCTGTGTAGTAGAAAAGCCGGCCACAGTGGAAGTAGACTCATAAGGCTTGGGGCACAGTTTGTTGTGCAGGCGAGCAGGGATGACATCACCGGTAAGTGGCGCGTTTCCTGAGCATACATGATGCGAGTGACGCGGGAGCCTCGCTCCTTCTTCAAGCTGATAGATGGAGTTTGGAGACTTACAATACAACATGTGCAGAGGGGAGTGGCCAGGTCAGAAAGTGCACAGTGATAGGCTGAACATTGTGTAAGATGCCCAGCAGCAAATTAGCATTATACAATAGCATAACATGATGAGAACCACTAGCGGGGACATGATAAATATGCATACATGGCCAAATTAAACTTTTGGTGATAAAAACTAAGGCCCGGATTCACAAAGCACTTACGCCGACGTATCTTAAGATACGCTGCGTAAGTATAATTATGCGCCGTCGTATCTATGCGCCGTGCCCACAATCTGAGAAACGGCTAAAAATAGGCTTCCTACGACTGACGTAACTTGCCTACGCTGTCGTATCGTGGGCACTTATTTACGCTGGGCGCATTTGCCACTCCCATTGATTTTCTATCCACATATGCAAATGAGGGCGCATAGTATACGCGGTTTGCGTAAGTCGTACGTCCGGCTTAAAGTTATTACCCATATAGGAGGCGCAACCCATGCAAAGGTATGGACCAGGGAACACAAGCCGTCGTATCTTTTGTCGTTTACGTTGTACGTGAATATGGCTAGGCGTAGGTTACGTTCACGTCGTAGGCAGTGATCCGGCGTATCTTAGGGAGTAGTTCCGACGTGATTCTGAGCATGCGCACTGGGATGCGGCCACATGATGGCGAATGCCCCATCATTTGCATGGGGTCACGCCTCATTAGCATGGCTCATGCCCGCTTCCACTTACGCTGGCTTACGCCGAGGAAACCCAGCCTATCTTTAAGAGCGAGTGCTAGCAAGTGCTTTGTGAATCCAGTGCTTGCCTCTGTGCGCTGCGTTGGCATAGCGTATATTAGGAAGAGAAGGGATCACTGCTCCAGGTGAGTCACTATGTAGAGATGGACTGACTCAGGATACCGTGGGTGCTGGCGATGCACTGACCAGCCGCACTCAAATGACCAAACGGTTGTCTTTTATTCAAAAAAACACAGCAAGTACATCACTTCACAAGGTGCAACAAAGGAACAGGTGGATAGCCGACGCGTTTCGCACTGAGCTAGTGCTTAACCATGATTAAGCACTAGCTCAGGGCGAAACGCGTCGGATATCCACCTGTTCCTTTGTTGCACCTTGTAAAGTGATGTACTTGCTGTGTTTTTTTGAATAAAAGACAACCGTTTGGTCATTGGAGTGCGGCTATCCATCCTCTTTCTTCGTACCATAGCGTATATTAGATACGCTGTGCCCGCATAAATATGCGCCGATGTATGTGAATCCGGGCCAATATGTATGCAATATTAAAATAGAAGAGAACGATACCAAAAAGGAAAATAGGTTTGCAATCACAGATACAAATATGTATATACACATAACATGAAAAACAGTATAAGAATGGCCAAATCGTCATAGCCACCCCATGTAAGGGGTAGTGCTAAATAAAACTTGAAATATAAATACAAATCAATTGGTGAAGAGTCAATCAAATAGATCGATCGAACAACTAGTGAAAAAAACAAAATAAATGAATTGCTTAAAAAGGTCAGTCGATCTAGAACACTGATATGCATTTAGCGGACCTCCAGCTGTTGCAGAACTACAAGTCCCATGAGGCATAGCGGGACTCTGACAGCCTCAAGCATAACACACAGAGGCAGAGGCAAGATGTGACTTGTAGTTTTGCAGAAGCTGGAGGTCCACTAATTGCATATCCCTGATAAAAAAAAGAAGGGAGTCATTTCTTCAAAAGATCAATCAAAAGTTCATCAATTGATCAGACAATTATACAATCAAAAGTAAAGTAAACAGTTGATGCATACACGACTGATCATTAATTGGCCAGTCAATAGGAATAAAGCAATCCTGGGTAATTATTAGAGAATATTGGGACAGTTAATTAGTGTGTATGGGAATTCATGCTAGAGAACCTGGTAATGTGAATTAATTACAAGTTAATGAGTTTATGGGTGGATGCATATACACACACACATGTGCACATATGTATACGTACATACACACATGCATGCACACGCGCACACATCCGACAATGTGATCAGACCTAGACTGTTAGTAAAGACTGAAAGATATTAAAATTACTGGGGCAGATTCAGATAGAGATACGAAGGTGTATCTCCTGATACGCCGTCGTATCTCGGAGATCCGACGGTCGTATCTATGCGCCTGATTCATAGAATCAGGTTCCGCATAGATCTCCCTAAGATCCAACAGGTGTAAGTGACTTACACCGTCGGATCTTAGGCTGCAATCTCCCGCTGGCCGCTAGGTGGCGCTTCCGTTTGTATACGTGACGAATATGCAAATGAGGAGATCCGCCGATTCAGAAACGAACGCCCGCCCGTCGCTTTTTTTTTACGTCGCTTGCGTTCGGCTTTTTCCGGCGTACAGTTACCCCTGCTATGTGAGGCGTATCCTATGTTAAGTATGGCCGTCGTTCCCGCGCCGAGTTTTGAATTTTTACGTCGTTTGCGTAAGTCGATTCAGAATACAGCCGGACGCAAGTTACGCTCACGCCGAAACCAATGACGTCCTAGCGACGTCATTTGAAGCAATGCACGCTGGGAAATTTAGCCGGCGGCGCATGCGCAGTTAAATCGGCGCGGGGACGCGCCTGATTTAAATAGTACACTCCCCCTAGCCGCGGAATTTGAATTCTGCCGGGGGATTTACGATACGCCGCCGCAAGTTTTGAGGTAAGTGCTTTCTGAATACAGCACTAGCCTCTAGCACTACGCCGGCGGATCGTAAATCAGATAGATTACGCGGATCTAAAGATCCGCTAATCTATCTGAATCTACCCCACAATCTATAACTTATTAAAGAGACAATTAGTAATATTATTTTATTGGTGAAATTGTAAATTAACTGATTAATCTATTTATTCATGTGTAGAGCTAATCTGGCCATATGGGTCTGATGAAAAAAGGGGGGGGGGGTGATGAAGGAATAACATGCTGCACATATGGTACAGTATACAAATACAGGTCTCTTCTCCCCTGGGCTTGGGAGGCAGAATCTAAATTACATATCAAGGGATAACATATGGAAAACATATTACATACCTATGTAGAAAATTGGCAAAAATATATGGATTTTTTCATACCTAATGGAAAAAGGGTTAGACATCGGACGTGGCCATACTTAGGGATACCCGCCACTCCCGAATAAGAAAGAGAGAGAGAGAGGACCAACCTATGGAGTTTACATATACATAACTAGCCACATTATTGAACAGTCATACATTTAAGTCTAAATCTTAAATAGAGGTTGTGGTATAGAGGTCATATTAAAGGATAGTACCGTATTTTCCGGCGTATAAGACGACTCGGCGTATAAGACGACCACCTAATTTTCCAGGAAATTTTTTTATTTTGGGATATACTCACTGTATAAGACTACCCCCTTCTTACTAGTCTTTCTGGAAGCTGAGGGGTAGCCAGAACCACTGACAGGAACAGGCTTTTTCAAATCTCACTGTGCCATTACATTACATTCCTCACTGTGCCATTACATTACATGCCCAGACTGTGCCATTACATTCCTCACTGTGCCATTACATTACATGCCCAGACTGTGCCATTACATTCCTCACTGTGCCATTACATGCCCCCACATTGCCATCACTTGCCCCTCACTTGCCTCTCACTGTGTCATCACTTGCCCCCACTGTGCCTGAACTTGTTGCCCCCATTGTGCAATTGCCGCAAACACTCACTTTTTTCTTCCAGCGGTGACAGTCCCCCATGCTGCGAGCGCGAGCGTGAATGATTTCAAAGCCGCGCCTTCACTTCAGAGTGTTCTGTGATAGGAGGAACAAAAATCTTCCCAGCAGCGCCTCTGTTCTGTTTTCCGCCTATCACGGACATCTTCTCATCTCGTCCGAGGATGAGAAGGCATCTGTGATAGGAGGAACACAGAACAGAGGCGCTGCTGGGAAGATTTTTGTTCCTCCTATCACAGAACACTCTGAAGTGAAGGCGCGGCTTTGAAATCATTCACGCTCGCGCTCGCAGCATGGGGGACTGTCACCGCTGGAAGAAAAAAGTGAGTCCTGAGACCGTACCCGGCGTATAAGACGACCCCCGACTTTGGATGCATGTTTTTGCATCCAGAAAGTCATCTTATACGCCGGAAAATACGGTAACTATTTCTATACCCTCATTAATACCTCCTGGTGAAAGGACATCTAAATTGCAAATCCAGTGGGTCTCTCTGGCACAAAGGGCCAGATTCACATAGAACCACGTTACGCTGCGGCGGCGTAACGTATCCCATTTACGTTACACCGCCGCAAGTTTACAGCATAAGTGCCTGATTCACAAAGCATTTACCTGTAAACTTGCGGTGGTGTAACGTATATCCGCCCGGCGCAAGCCCGCCTAATTCAAATGAGGCGGGGACCATTTAAATTAGGCGCGTTCCCACGCCGAGCGTACTGCGCATGCTCCGTCCCTAAAATTTCACGACCTGCATTGCGCTAAATGACGTCGCAAGGACGTCATTGGTTTTGACGTTAACGTAAATGGCGTCCAGCGCCATTCACGGACGACTTACGCAAACGACGTGAAATTTAAAAATTTGACGCAGGAACGACGGCCATACTTAACATTGGTTAGTCCACCTAGAGGGCAACCTTAGTTTTACGCGACGTATCTCTACGGAAACAACGTAAATTTAAAGCGACGGGCAAAGCGGACGTTCGTGAATCGGCGTAATTAGTCATTTGCATATTCTACGCCGACCGCAATGGATTCGCCACCTAGCGGCCGGCCTAAAATTGCAGCCTAAGATCCGACGGTGTAAGTCACTTACACCTGTCGGATCTTAGGGCTATCTATGCGTAACCTGATTCTATGAATCAGCCGCATAGATACGACAATCGTATCTCAGAGATACGACGGCGTATCAGGAGATACGACGGCGTATCAGGAGATACGCCGTCGTATCTCTTTTGTGAATCTGGACCAAAGTTTTTTAGCATGTTGGGGAATTGAACCAGCAACCCCAGCGCTGCCAGACAGAATCCCTACCCACTTAGCCACCAGGCACCAAGTCAAAAGCCATGCTCAGTGTCTCTAAGCAATATACAATGTATTGGCCTAAGTATTGGGACACCTGCCTTTAAACACACATGAACTGTAATGGCATCCCAGTATTAGTCCGTAGGGTTCAAAACTCATTTGGCCCACCCTTTGCAGCTATAACAGTTTCAACTCTTCTGGGAAGGTTGTCCACAAGGATAAGGAGTGTGTCTATGGGAAGGTTTGACCGTTCTTCCAAGTGCATTTGTGAGATCAGGCACTGATGTTGGACGAGAAGACCTGGCCTACAGTCTCGGCTCTAATTCATCCCCAAGGTGTTCTGTTGTGTTGAGGTCAGGACTCTGTCCAGGTCAGTCAAGTTCCTCCACCCCAATCTCACTCATCCATGTCTTTATGAACTTTTCTTTGTGCACTGGTCCAAATCATTTGGTGGAGGGGGGATTATGATGTGGGGTTGTTTTTCAATGGTTGGGCTTGGCCTCTTAGTTCCAGTAAAGGGAATTCTTAAGGTATCAGCGTACCAAGACATTTTGGACAATTTCATGCTCCCAACTTTGTGGCAATAGTTTGGGGATGGCACCTTCCTGTTCCAACATGACTGCACACCAGTGCACAAAGCAAGGTCCATAAAGACATGGATGAGTGAGTTTGGGGTGGAGAATCTTGACTGGCCTGAACCTGATAGAACACCCTTTGGCTGAATTAGAGCAGAGACTGTGAGCCTGGCCTCACAAATGCACTTCTGGAAGAATGATCAAACATCCCATAGACACACTAAACCTTGTGGACAGCCTTCCCAGAAGCTGTTCTAGCTGCAAGGGGTGGGCCAAATCAAATTGTAACCCTACGGAATAAGACTGGGCTGCCATTAAAGTTCATGGCCCGGATTCAGAGAGCAGTTACGACGGTGTATCTCCGGATACGCCGTCGTAACTCTGAGTTGCGGGGTCGTATATATGCGCCTGATTCTTAGAATCAGTTACGCATAGATTTCCCTAAGATCCGACCGGCGTAAGTGTCTTACACTGTCGTATCTTAGGCTGCATATTTACGCTGGCCGCTAGGTGGCTCTTCCGTAGATTTACGCAAGGAATATGCAAATTAGGTAGATACGCCGATTCAGAAACGTACGTCCGCCCGGCGCATTTTTTTTACGTCGTTTATGTTAGGCTTTTTCCGGGGGAAAGTTACCCCTGCTATATGAGGCGTATCCTATGTTAAGTATGGACGTCGTTCCCGCGTCGAATTTTGAAAATTTTACGCCGTTTGCATAAGTCGTTCGCGAATACGGCTGTACGTAAGTTACGTTCACGTCTAAAGCATTGACGATTTGCGGCGTAATTTCGAGCATGCGCACTGGGATTCTTTCACGAACAGCGCATGCGCCGTTCATAAAAAAGGTAAAATACGCGGGGTCACCATTAATTTAAATAAAACACGCCCACACCATCCACATTTCAATTAGGCGGGCTTACGCCAGACCACATACGTTACGCCACCGTAACTTAGGGCGCAAGTTCTTTCTGAATACGGAACTTGCGCCCTAATTTACGGCGGCGTAACGTATCTGAGATACGTTACGCCCGCCGAGAGATACACCATTGTATCTGAATCCGGGCCCATGTGTGTGTAAAGGCAGGCGTCCCAATACTTTTGGCAAAATTCTGTATCTGGCAAGATTTACAATGGTGGTGGAACCCTCCTACACATAATGGGATTTGAACCCAGACAATCAGGAATTCTAAGCAGAAGTTCTAAACTCTAAGCTACAGAGCTGCCACATGTAAGAACCTCATACACATAAATACTGCATTTCTTTGGACATACAGGTGATGGAATTACATTACTCAAGAGTTATACTTCTTGATTTATTCTGTAAAATTTGGTGTTTTTTTGTGGGTGAGTGTAGAATAGTGATATTGCCCTCAAATTTTGGGGAATTGCATTTTGATTTCTGATGTTGGTACACATCACATTTTTTGGGGCTCAAATTATGATTATTTAGAAATAATAAAAAAAACAAAAAATTGTGACTCATTTTAAAGCGGAGTTCCACCCAAAAGTGGAACTTCCGCTTAATCCACTTCTCACCCCCTTACATGCCACATGGCATGTAATTTTTTTGGGGGGGGGGAGTGGGGGCTTCAGGAGGAGTGGGACTTCCTGTCCCACTTCCTCCTTCCGCCCAGGGACCGATAAGGCGATACGTCATATCGCCTTTTGGCAGACCCTCCCTGTAGGCGATCGCCTGTCCAATCGGGTAGCGCAGCGCTGCTCACGCATGCACAGTGAGTGTCTGGCCGCGAAGCCGAAAGCTGTCACGGCCGGGTGCCCACAGTTAGGATGGAGGCGCTGGTGGAGAGGGGGGGATAGGAGCAGAGCTCCGTGCGGCGCTTCGCTGGACAGTGGAGCAGGTGAGTGTCTGTTTATTAAAAGCCAGCAGCTATGCTTTTTGTAGCTGCTGACTTTTAATAAACTTTAAAAAAGGCTGGAACTCCGCTTTAAATTTGCATCAGCAATGGCTTTGTAATGATATCTGTGTAAGTTTGGGTAAAGATTGTTGTGAGAGGGAGAGTTAAGCCCTGTACACACGATCGGATATCTGATGGAATCTTATCCGATGGATTTTTTCGTTGGATATCCGATGAAGCTGACTTTCATCAGTCTTGCCTACACACCATCGGTCAAAAATCTGACCGTGTCCAAACGCAATGACGTAAAACACTACGACGTGCTGAGAAAAATGAAGTTTAATGCTTCCGAGCATGCGTCGACTTGATTCTGAGCATGCGTAGATTTTTGACTCATAGACTTCCACACAGACGATAGTTTTTTTCTATCGGTTTTTTATCCATAGGAAAATTTTAAAACAAACCAATGGGGCCCACACACGATCGGTTTGTCCGATTTTGTCCGGTTTGTCCGGTTTTGTAGTAGCAATAATGTTGCAAAGGAAAATTATTTCAGAGAAAGATACATTTCATCTTAACATTAAAAGGATTTTTCTCTTATCGTCCATGGACGGACACAGCTCCTTAAATCTTGACAAGTGGGTTATGTTCCCTGTTTACAGGAGAGGACTAGGCAGAAACATGTTAAATAGTTAAATACATGTTACATTAACAGAGTTGAACAGCCCCGCCCAGGGGGCGGTCCCTCCAGACATAACCCTCCTCACTGCAGCTTGCAGCCTCAGTTTCGTTCTGCCTAGCAAAGGAGAAGGACGTATGGCTCCCTTTGGGCCCAGCGCCCTGAGGAGAAATTTTATTTTATTTTACTTTACTTTTTCTTGAAGAATCTTCTTTCAACTGTTGGCTGAGAGACAGGCTGGATATTATAGATCCTTGTGGTCTACTCAGTCCGACCAGCAAGCGTGGGCACACCTTTGCAAAGAGGCTTGGTCTGCCACGCCATACCTCATGACTCCTGAGGTGGCCGGTGAGCTTTGCTCCGAGGTCCACATATGACTGGGCTGTGGTGTTGTCTCACTCACAGTGGACCGGGCCGACAGCTACCTCCATTTCGGTTGTAGTTCTGTCAGGAATGCGTCAGCGAGTCCTCGCTTGGACGGGTAAGTACAGTCCCTCCTGCTTCGGTGGGTTGGTACAGCTGGGCATTCCTGGGGTTCGGGGGTCCCTTCCCCTTACTTCCCTGCTCCTTTCCCTTGCTGCATTGCTAACATTGCCGCTGTCAGGGGGGAGGGGGCCTTCCTGAGGGGACTGTGTTATCTGGCCTGTGTTTTTTCTTTTTTGTATTGGGCTTTCCTGTGAGGTAAAAAGCCCTGTGATGAGCACAGATGTTTATGATTATACTTCAGCAGACGCTGACTGATTGGTGACACCTGTAATGGTTTTGCTTTTTATGCTGTATCTGTGTCTTATCCTTAAATAAAACAGCCCTATGAGGCTTTTCCTGTTTAAACACAGGTCCCTGCAAAAGTTACCTCACGGTTCTTTTCCTCACAGGCAGCGCTGTGCAGTCTCCTCCTGAGGGAGTCCCCTGGTTACCCCTGGTCAGCGCAGCAAGTGGGTGAGAGGCCCTGAATAGGGCTCTAGGAGCTTTTGTCTATTTGTATGGACAGGTGTGCATATTATAATACACACTATATGTAAATATTGGAGTCAGTATCTGGGTCCTTCCCCACATGCTGGTGGTGGCAGCAGGTGTTAGCACCTGGGATTCCCACAGAGTTTTTATTGTTAGTCCTGGACACAGTTTGTGCCAGGGTGGGGGTGGACTGCGGGCGGGCGGTAAAAGAGTGCCCCCTTCCCCCGTTATCCCCTGGGGAATGCTCTGTTATGGAGCCATGGACTAGGTACCTAGTTAAAAAAAAAAGGCAGAATAAGGCATTTATGGGTGCGCTTTTTACTGCTGCAAGGGACTCTCCTAAGCTGCATAGTGCAGCTGGGTTTCCGCTGAGGGCTCGGTCTTTTTTGGATCACACAAATCAGACCGCTGTGTAGGTTTTTTCCTTCTGTGCCCTTCTTTGATAATTTCTGAGATGCGGAATGAGAAAAGCCACTGAGGGCTTTTGTAGTCCCTCACCGCCGGGCGGGAACCCCTACTTGTATGGATCTGACTGATAGAAGATCCGAAGTACTGACCCGTTCCATGTTTACCATGCTGGGGTCTGGCTTGCGGCCTATTGTGGCCACTACACTGGGGTCTCAGTGGTCGCTGGCGCTATTTTTTGGGAGATTTTTCAATTACATTGAAAACTCCCATTGGCGCCCATTTTGTCGTAGCCACGCTATGGCGCAGCTTACATTGTGCTGGCCTTTTTCCTGTGGCCGCGTTCTGAACGCTCGGCGGCCATCTTGGAGTAGTCCTGACCCCTAGTGCTGTATACAACTCACAGAGTGAGCATTTTGCACCAGACAGTGGAGGAGCACCGACTCTCTCCTGAGGTTATTAGCCTAGCGGACCAGCTGGTCCAGGGCCTCATATAGGTCTGTGATGCTTCATTGAATGCTGCGCCCTTGTTATCCAGGGCGTCTGTTTCAGAATGGTTTTATGCACACGGTGGTGTAGTGCTTAACTCCATTACTTGGCAGCAAAAGAGTCATTGGTTCGAATCTGCACACTGACGCCAATCTGCACACTGACGCCAATCTGCCTGGAGCTTGCATTGTCGCTCCCTGTGTCTGTGTGGGTTTCCTCCGGGTACTCCGGTTTCCTCCAAAGACATGTGTGCATACACCTACATAATATACATACACACTATGTGTGTGTATTATTTAGGGGCAACCCTCCCAGGCCGTCAAAGGCCCAGCTGGGGGACTAATCTGTCCCTGGGTGCATAAGCCGATCACGCCGGCACCCAAATCCTGCCAATGTATATAGCCTTCCCTCCCTGTCTCTAGGTGGGAGGGGCGGCTTGCAGGTTCACAATTCAGTGAAACCTCCCTGCTCTCCGACTAGTGGGTCTGCGAGGTGGTCTCTTCGGAGTACTAGATAGGGTTTCCTCCTATCCACAGAACAAAGTTCTGTCCTTGTGTCTTCCCCTCCCGGCACGTCGGTCTGCCTTGGGCAGTGTGGGATTTGCTAAGCTGCAAGGTAATTTTACCTTTCCTGCAGGACGAGAGTTTTGGGGTTTTCTATGGGCCTCAGGCCCTAAATACCTTTGTGAACGTCGGGTAGTTCCGCATGGAATCCATTTGTTCGGTGGTAGCTGCGCTTCATCCGGGGGATGTCCTGACGTCCTCGGACATCAGGGACGCATACATGCATGTCCCGTTTTGCACATGTCACAGTGTTTTTTTCTGTGCTTCGTGATGAGAGAAGGGTCTCTGTCAGCCTGTGGCCCTCCCTTTTGATCTGGCGTCAGCACCATGGGTTTTCAGCTAGGAGCTCGCACTTATTTGAATTTTGTTGGGACAGCGAGGCTTTGCCTCATTGGCTACTTTGACGACTTTCTTCTGAGAGCAGCTTCTGTCTCCGACCTAGTGGATGGGTTATTCCCATTCAGACCCTCCGAAGATTCGGGTGGATGTTAAACGTTTAGGCCAGAAAGTGTAGCTCAGTGGCAGCAAGCCTGCCCTACATGTGTGCGACCCAGGGTTCAAATTATGGGCATGCTAGGTTCCGACTCAGCGTTGGAGTATCTAGTGTTGATCCAGACTCCTCAGTGGCAAAGGTCCTTCTTCCCCTGGAGAAATTGCAGACTCTTCAGTCTGCGGAGAAGGTATTGGCATCACGCAATCGGTCTTCTCTCCGGGCGCCTGCTGGTTCAGGGTCTGTGGGTAGCCTCCTTCAAGGTGGTACTGTATGCCCAGTTCCACACCCTGGTTTTCCAGTGGAACTACTGTCCAGGTGGTAAAAATCTCTTGTCTCTGAAATCATTAGATTCCTGTGCGCCACCTAGTCAGAGTCTCTCTGAGTTGGTGACAGAGATTCCCGACTCTTCGGTCCGGGAAGTTGTTCCTTCCTTCCTTCCAGTGGTCGGTGTTTACGACGAATGCCAGCTCACGGGTTGTGAACCTGGAGGTTCACAAAACTGGGGGGTCCAGTCGGCCCTGAGTCGCTGGACTTGCGTGGACCTATGACCACACCTCCTTGAATGTGTCTGGTCTCGGTAGCTACCCAGGGTCGGGCCTGGCTAGTGCCTGGTGGAAGACCGCCTGGGAATACCAGGTGCTGTCTACTGTTCATTGTCCTACTATTTTAGGCGATCAGGCTATGCTTCTCCTTGTGGTCGACCAATCTGGTTTCAGCCGGACAACGCCACGGCCGTGGCTTCAGTCTACCATCAGGTATGCCGGCAGGCAGACTACTGGAGTCGCCAGATGCTGGACCAGGGCGACTGGTCTTTGTGCTTGGGGTGTTTCGGCTCCCTTGCAGGAGGTGAGCCTCACATGGCATGGATCTCCTGGCAGCTTGTCTCCGCCGCAAGGGTGTCAGGTCTAGTGATCTTGTACAGACGCGTCAGTCGCGCTGGTGGCCCTGTGTTGTCTGTATCGGTGATTTTTTGCCATTCCTCCATGGTAGTTGCTTCCTCGGCCGCTCCACAGAGTGGATGCTGAGGAGATCCCGATGATTCTAATCGCTCCAGATTAATCTCGGCGTCCTTGGTACGCTGATATCGGGCGCCTGGTAGCGGAGGCACCCTGGCGATTGCCAGGGCAGGAGGTTCCTGTCTCAAGGTCCCATACTTCCTCCTGTTGTACAGTCACTGACTTGCTTAACATGGTTATTGGAAGCCAGACTTTAGGTGACCAGGGTCTGTCTGACTCGGTCATCTCAACAGGGCACCGTAGTCTTCTTCTGGAGGATCTACCGTCGCACCTCTCTTGGTGCGAAGGGATGGAGTGACGTCCACGGGCGTACTTTCAATGTCCAGGGTCCTGCTGTTTTTAAAGCTTGGATTGGATCTAAAAATTGCTTAAAGCACCGTTTGGGGGCAGATTTCAGCCTTGGCTGTGTTCTTTTAGTGGCCTTTTTGCGGCCCGTTCCCTGGTGGGTCCCCTTTTTTTGTGTGCAAGGGGTTTGTCATATACTTTCCCCTCTTGGCCCATCTCTTCCCCCATGAGTTTTGACTCTGGTGCTCTCGGTTCTTCAGGAACCTTCCTTTTGGAAACATCAGAGAGATTTTCTCTTGACACTATCTCAGAAGGTGGCCCCTTTAGTGGCCTTTACCTCTGTTAGAGGGGTTTCTGAGTTGGCGGTCTTGTCTTGCAAGCCGCCATGCTTGATCCCCCATAAGGATTAGGTGATGGTGCGCCCGCGACCTTCCCTTCTTCCGAAGGAGGTTTCGGCCTTTCATACTTTAGGCGTGGTACGCGCTTTGCGGGTATACCAGCCTACTACGGCTCCATTTCGGAGCTTCTGACTCTCTTTTGTGTCGGTGTCTGGTCCACAAAAGGGCCTGGCGGTCTCGTCGACCACCATTTCTCGGTGGATCGGGCAGGCCGTCATACAGGCCTATGCTCCTAAGGGCGGGCCCCCCTTTCCGGTCACGGCACTTTCGACCAGGGCAATTGGTGCTTCCTGGGTTTTTTTTTTTTTTCTTCCCGACATCATGCGTCGGTCTCACAGGTGTGCGAGGCGGCGATTTGCTCGTCCGTTCACGCTTTTTCCAGAATTTTCATGGTTGCTGTGAGTGCATCTTATGATGTTTTTTTCAGCCGCTAGTTTTTGCCGGCGGCTGTTTAAAGTTGCACCTCCTCCGTTGAGGAGCTCTGCTTGTTTTGGGGTGAAGTTAAAATTGTTTTTACTGATATATTTCCCACCCCTCGTTTTTTGACACTGCTTGGGGACGTCCCACTTGTCAAGATTTAAGGAGCTGTGTCCGTCCATGGACGATAAGAGAAAATAGGATTTTTTGTACTCACCGTAAAATCCTTTTCTCTGAAGTCCATGGACGGACACAGCTCCCACCCCTCCTTTTTAGGTTTGTACTGCTTGTTACGAACTGAGGCTGCAAGCTGCAGTGAGGAGGGTTATGTCTGGAGGGACCGCCCCCTGGGCGGGGCTGTTCAACTCTGTTAATGTAACATGTATTTAACTATTTAACATGTTTCTGCCTAGTCCTCTCCTGTAAACAGGGAACATAACCCACTTGTCAAGATTTAAGGAGCTGTGTCCGTCCATGGACTTCAGAGAAAAGGATTTTACGGTGAGTACAAAAAATCCTATTATTTGTGAAAGTTACAATTGTACCATTAGAATCAATGGCTAAAACTTGCATTGGACTATAATAGCGCAGATTGTCACTTCCAAAAAAATGCTCTCTAATTAGCTCTCATTTCGGTATTTACTATAACTCTTGTTAAAAAAGACACTCGAGTTAAAATTTTAGCTATTTGCAGGTCTGAGCATGCTCAGTTGTGCTGGCACATAATTGTCCGAAAGCGGGGAATTTTTCACTTCTCAGACTTTTAAAGATATTTCAATGTAGAAATCACTTTTTCACACAGTTTAAAAGCAGATTATATTTAAATATACTGCATATTTCAGTACCATTTAGGCAATTATATCATGCTCTAAACATTATTTCCATGTGCAATTCTCCAGCCTCTTAGCAGAGTAAGGATTTGGGCGCTATTTGGATTCTGGGAGTTATAGTAAATTTGATTTTGGGAGTATTTTCTCTCCAGCGCTATAGTGAATACCGTTTTAGCGCTAATTCACGGCAATTGGCGTTAATTAGTGGCAATTATCGATAATTTGTGCCGTGGCGCTATAGTAAATGACCCCCTATGTGTGGCAGAAAACTAGCACTGCACATCACCCTGAACTCACCATGGTGGCAGCATCATGTTGTGGGGATGCTTTTCTTCATCAGGGACAGGAAGGCTGGTCAGAGTTGATGGGAAGATGGATGAAGGCAAATACAGGGCAATCTTAGAAGAAAACTTGTTAGAGTCTGCAAAAGATTTGAGACTGGGGTGGAGGTTCACCCTAAATATACAGCTAGAGCTACAAAGGAATGGTTTAGATCAGGCGTGACCAACCTTTTGAAGAGCGAGGGCTACTTAAGCGACTTGGTAACAATGAGCGGAGCAGGTGGATGGCATGTCCGTGTCTGCTCTGCTATATTCCTTTTTTTTTTTTTAAACATAGTGTACTCTTGGCTTTCCTGGACTTTGCAATAGACTTCTAATATATTCTGCAGGATTGGTGCACTTTCAGAAAGCTCACCAAACTCGCAGGTAATAACAGAAGTCTATGGCTTAGTGCAGGTAACCCGCAGGTAAACGGCTCTGCACCTGCAGATCAGTTTGAAAGCAGCCCAGTAACCACTTCAGAACAGATATGCCCATATATACAGTGATGAAAATAAGTATTTGAACACCCTGCTATTTTGCAAGTTCTCCCACTTGGAAATCATGGAGGGGTCTGAAATTGTTATCGTAGGTGCATGTCCACTGTGAGAGACATAATCAAAAAAAAATAATCCAGAAATCACAATGTATGATTTTTTTAACTATTTATTTGTATGATACAGCTGCAAATAAGTATTTGAACACCTGAGAAAATCAATGTTAATATTTGGTACAGTAGCCTTTGTTTGCAATTACAGAGGTCAAACGTTTCTTGTAGTTTTTCACCAGGTTTGCACACACTGGAGGAGGGATTTTGGCCCACTCCTCCACACAGATCTTCTCTAGATCAGTCAGGTTGCTGGGCTGTCGCTGAGAAACACGGAGTTTGAGCTCCCTCCAAAGATTCTCTATTGGGTTTAGGTCTGGAGACTGGCTAGGCCACGCCAGAACCTTGATATGCTTCTTACAGAGCCACTCCTTGGTTATCCTGGCTGTGTGCTTCGGGTCATTGTCATGTTGGAAGACCCAGCCTCGACCCATCTTCAAAGCTCTAACTGAGGGAAGGAGGTTGTTGCCCAAAATCTTGCAATACATGGCCCCGGTCATCCTCTCCTTAATACAGTGCAGTCGCCCTGTCCCATGTGCAGAAAAACACCCCCAAAGCATGATGCTACCACCCCCATGCTTCACAGTAGGGATGGCGTTCTTGGGATGGTACTCATCATTCTTCTTCCTCCAAACACGATTAGTGGAATTATGACCAAAAAGTTCTATTTTGGTCTCATCTGACCACATGACTTTCTCCCATGACTCCTCTGGATCTTCCAAATGGTCATTGGCAAACTTAAGACGGGCCTTGACATGTGCTGGTTTAAGCAGGGGAACCTTCCGTGACATGCATGATTTCAAACCATGACGTCTTAGGCCCCATACACACGATAGAATCCATCCGCTGAAAAATCCCAGCGAATGGGTTTCAGCGTATAGATCCTATGGTGTGTACACTCCAGCGGATCTGTTTCCGCGGATATTTATCCCCTGGGATGGATTTCCAGCGGATAAATATTTGATGACATGCTATCAAATCTATCCGCTGGAATCCATCCCAATGGATGGATCCGCTGGTCTGTACAGACTCACCGGATCCATCCGTCCGAAGGGATCCCCCGCATGCGTCGTAATGATTCGACGCATGCGTGGAATTCCTTATATGACAGCGTCGCGCACGTCGCCACGTCATAAATCCTCTCGTGTGTATGGGGCCTTAGTGTATTACCAACAGTAACCTTGGAAACGGTGGTCCCAGCTCTTTTCAGGTCATTGACCAGCTCCTCCCGTGTAGTCCTGGGCTGATTTCTCACCTTTCTTAGGATCATTGAGACCCCACGAGGTGAGATTTTGCATGGAGCCCCAGTCCGAGGGAGATTGACAGTCATGTTTAGCTTCTTCCATTTTCTAATGATTGCTCCAACAGTGGACCTTTTTTCACCAAGCTGCTTGGCAATTTCCCCGTAGCCCTTTCCAGCCTTGTGGAGGTGTACAATTTTGTCTCTAGTGTCTTTGGACAGCTCTTTGGTCTTGGCCATGTTGGTAGTTGGATTCTTACTGATTGTATGGGGTGGACAGGTGTCTTTATGCAGCTAATGACCTCAAACAGGTGCATCTAATTTAGGATAATAAATGGAGTGGAGGTGGACATTTTAAAGGCAGACTAACAGGTCTTTGAGGGTCAGAATTCTAGCTGATAGACAGGTGTTCAAATACTTATTTGCAGCTGAATCATACAAATAAATAGTTAAAAAATCATAAATTGTGATTTCTGGAATTTTTTTTTTGATTATGTCTCTCACAGTGGACATGCACCTACGATGACAATTTCAGACCCCTCCATGATTTCCAAGTGGGAGAACTTGCAAAATAGCAGGGTGTTCAAATACTTATTTTCCTCACTGTACACACTGTGGGGCAGATCCACAGAGTGAGTACAGTAGATACCCCGGCGTACTTTCAAATTTCCCACGTCGTATCTTTGGTTTGAATCCTCAAACCAAGATACGACGGCATCTGGGTTAGATCCGACAGGCGTATGGCTTCGTACGCCTTTGGATCTTAGATGCAATACTTCGGCGTCCGCTGGGTGGAGTTCTCGTCGTTTTCCGCGTCAAGTATGCAAATTAGCTATTTCTGACGATCCACGAACATACGCGCGGCCGTTGCATTCTCTTACGTCGTCTCTAGTCGGCTTTTTCCGGCGTATAGTTAAAGCTGGTGTTTTGCGGCGTATAGTTAGACTTGCCATGTTAAGCATGGCCGTCGTTCCCGCGTTTATTTAGAATTTTTTTTTTTTGCGTAAGTCGTCCGTGAATCAGGATGGACGTAATTCACGTCTATGTTAAAAAAAATGACGTCCTTTCGACGTCATTTAGCGCAATGCACTGCGGGAAATTTCGGGGACGGCGCATGCGCAGTTCATTCGGCGCGGGGACGCGATTCATTTAAATGAAACACGCTCCCTAATCGCCGATTTGAATTCCGCCGCCAGAGATAGACTACGCCGTCGTAACTTACGGCGCAAAATCTTTAAGGATTCCAACTAAAGCCAGGTAAGGTACGGCGGCGTAGCGTATCTCTGATACGCTGCGCGGGTGCAGATCTCTGTGGATCTGCCCCTGTGATTTTAGTAATAGACGGACCTTTAATAACAGTATTCTATTCTATTCCATCCAAGAGCAGGAGGTCGCGGGCCACATCAGAGGGCTTTGCAGGCCACAAGTGGCCCCCGGGCCACTGGATGGGCAGCCCTGGTTTAGATCAAAGCATATTCATGTATTAGAATGGCCCAGTCAAGTCCAGTCCTAAATCTAATTCAGAATATGTGGCAAGACATGAAAATTGCTGTTCACAGATGCTCTACATCCAATCTGACAGAGCTTGAGCTATCTTGCCAAGAAGAATGGGCAAAAATGACACTTTCTAGATGTGCAAAAAGACCCCACAAATGTCCCCAAAAATACTTGCAGCTGTAATTGCAGCGAAAGGTGGTTCTACAAAGTATTGACTGAGGGGGGCTGAAAACAAATGCACGCCACACTTTTTACATAGTTATTTGTAAAACCATTTATAATTTTCCTTCCACTTCACAATTATGTACCAGTTTGTGTTGGTCTATCACATAAAATCCCAATAAAATACATTTACGTTTTCGGTTGTAACAAAATGTGAAAAAATTTCAAGGGTAAGAATAATTTTTTAAGGCACTGTAAATTCTCACACGTCTAACAGCACACAGCCAATCGTAACCTAAAAGCAAACTTTTGATCAGAGGCCAAAAATTATTTTCTCCCTATGCCAAGCTTTTTAAGCCAGCTACACATTTAAACACAGCATTTCTTTCCACAGCTGTCATGTATAGAGATGGCCTGGCGGTTTGCCCGGCGGTCGGTTCGCGGCGAACTTTGCTTATTCGCAGTTCGCCAAACAGGCGGTCATCTGGCGATATTCGCGCCCGTTCGCAATTTTACATTGAGAAGAACTTTGACCCATGACACATCCATCAGGTGGTACAGGACAGCCAATTGAGACATTTCAGCACATGGACACACCCCCTACCTTATAAATAGACCTGATCTGGTGGCCATTTTACATTCTGCTTTTTGTCAGTGTAGGGAGAGGTTGCTGTGTGGAGCAGGGACAGGCTGTATTGAAACAAATCTAAAAGGTCAACAAAAGTCCTTTTAGGGACTGGTATAGGTGTACTATTGTTTGGTGTTGCAGTATATAGGGGTGTAATACACTTATAATATACTTTCTAACATAGAAAGCATATTATAGTGGATTTGTATTGTGCACTGTGCAGCATTGTGACTGGTGTATTTGGGTACTGCAGAATTTTTTTTCCTGTTTTGCTGCTTTACCTCCTGCTACACACAGTGACAAATGATACTGGAAAAAAGTTTTATAACTGGTGTGATACATTCTGCTTTTTGTCAGTGTAGGGGGAGGTTGCTGTGTGGAGCAGGGACAGACTGTAGTGACACAAATCATTAGCTAACAGGTCCACAAAAGTCCTTTTAAGGACTGGTATAGGTGTACTATTGTTTGGTGTGCAGTATATAGGGGTGTAATACACTTATAATATACTTTCTAATATAGAAAGCATGTTATAGTGGATTTGTATTGTGCAGCATTGTGACTGGTGGTGTATTTGGGTACTGCAGAATTTTCTTTTCTGTTTTGCTGCGTTACCTCTGCTACATACAGTGACAAACGTTACTGGAAAAAAAAGTTTTATAACTGGTGCGATAAACCAGTGGCCCCCCAAAACGACAGATTGAAGCGGGGTGTTATAAAAAAATATACTTTCATAAAAGTGTATTTGGGTACTGCAGAATTGTTGCCTCTTTCGCTGCGTTACCTCTGCTACACACAGTGACAAAATTTACTAAAAAAAGTTTTATAACTGGTGCGATAAACCAGTGGCCCCCCAAAACGACAGATTAAAGCGGGGTGTTATATAAAAATATACTTTCATAATAGTGTATTTGGGTACTGCAGAATTTTTTTTCTGTTTTGCTGCTTTACCTCAGCTACACACAGAGACAAACGTTACTGAAACAAATGTTTTATAACTGGTGGCCCCTCAAAACGACACATTGAAGCGGGGTGTTATATACCTTCTTCCACATATACTGCGCTACTCTAGAGACTTTTGTCACAGGGTCATTTAAAAAATGACAGCCAAATGGAAGAGGCAGGCCCTTCCGCAGGGGTGGTAGGGGTAGGGCAGGAGCACCAGGCCGGAGCCAAAGTGGGAAGTGGCACAAGGTGCGTTCGATTACGTCAAAGGACGCACCAGACTTGGTTGTGTGGCTCAACACCACCACCACCACCACCATATACCCTCCGCTTGAATCACAGGAATTATTTTCTGATCCATCAGAAGACATTTCCGATGCGCAGCCATTCTTGGCATTGGATCAGGAAGAGGAGGTAGCAACAGCTGCCACTCAGCAGTCTGACGATAGTACCCAGATCGGCCCAAGGAGGTTGATCCCCGCTGTTGCTGCCTACTCCGAGATCTCTACTGTTAGTGGTGGGGAAGGTGATGTCGATGATGACGTGTCTACAGACGTCACGTGGGTGCCCACAAGAGAGGAAGAGGAGGGGAGTTCAGAGGGAGAGATGGACCAGCAGATAGGGAGGAGAAGCAGGCCGAACTTACATTTCACAGGAGGGACAAACCAGACTCTTCTGAAAGACCAGTACGACGCTGGATTCCAAGCGCCTTGAGGCGATTAAGTTCGCAATTGCTGCGCTATACAAGTCACTCACTCACTCACTCACTCACTCACTCACTCAGACTGCTAATGTATCAGGAGCGAGCCATCAACCATGTACGGTCACATCTGGCGCTCCCAGGACGCCGGCCCATGGCTCCGCAGTGTGGGCTTTTTTTAACGTGTCCGCTGCTGACAACAGTGTTGCCATCTGCAGCCTTTGCAGTCAACGCATAAGTCGCGGTAAGCCCAACACTCACCTAGGGACGACCGCGTTAAGAAGGTACCTGGCCTCCCATGACCAAGCCCAGTGGGAGCAACGCCATCAGAACCCACAAAGCCACACTCCAGGCTCTGACAGTCCAGCCTCTTCTCCTCCTTCTCCTCTATACTCACAATTGTCCTCCACTCCACCTTCCATCATGCCGTCCTCACGTTTTTCTGCAAAAAGGCAGGCTTCCTTGGCCCAAATGTTCGATCGTAAAAAAAAAATATGACGCCGGATAACCCTCTTGCCCAATGGTTGACTGCTGGTTTGTCGGAAATGATAGCCCGCCAACTACTGCCATATAAACTGGTGGACTCGGAGGCCTTTCGAAAATTTGTGGCGATTGGAACACCACAATGAAGGTCCCAGGAAGGAAATATTTCTCACAGAGGGGCATCCCAGAGCTATATGGCCATGTTCAGCGGCAAGTGAATGTATCTCTGGCACACAGTGTTGGTGCCAAGATACATCTGACCACAGACAAGTGGTCTAGCAAACACGGGCAGGGAAGATATATACATTTTACTGCCCACTGGGTGAACCTTCTGATGGCCGTCAAGTATGTAACCCGTGGCACCCCTGTAGATTTGGTTTTACCGCCACGGATTGCATGCAGGCCTACTTCTTCTTCTCCTTCTCCTCCTACTCCATCCTCCCTCTCCTCCTCGGCTGACTCCTCTTTTTCCGATGCTACCGTCTCTTCTGCTGCGCCGCCCAAGATCCCCAGAACCTATTCGACATGCCAGATGAGACGTTGCCATGCTGTGCTGCGTCTGTTGTGCCTGGAAGACAAGAGCCACACTGGTCCTGCACTCAGCTTTGCGTTCACAGGCAGATCAGTGGCTAACACCGCTCAATTGGACAGTTGGTAAAGTGGTGTGCGACAACGGTGCCAATCTGCTGATGCGCTGAAACAGGGCAAAATTACACACGTGCCATGTACCTTGTATATGCTTGATTGATGCTCCAGCAGAAACGTGAAGTTAACGACTACCTGTACGAACTCTGCGGCAGGACAGGTTCTGGGGAGCTTGTTTTTTTTTCACCTCGCCAGTGGCTGCTCATGCGCGACTCATGTAGACTTCTGCGGCCATTTGATGAGATCACCAAACTGGTCAGTTGCAGCCAGGGAGCCATCAGTGACATTGTACCTTACACCTTCTTTCTGGAGTGTGCATTGCACGGTGTCATTGATCAAGCCATCGAGAAACAGGAGCAGGAAGATGAGGAAGTCGCAATGCTGGATGAATTTCCAGGGGGGCTACTCCACCTGAGACAAGTCAACAACGGGAGTCTGATGAGGAGTCGGAGGAGGATGGTGTCGGGGCGGATGAGGAGGAGCAAGAAGAGCATGCTTTAAACCTTTCTGGGATCCCTGGTGTTGTCCGTGGATGGGGGGAGGAGAACAAGGACGACATTATCCTGGATGATGAGCAGGAGCCAGGCCACTACACCGCTTCCAGTTTAGTGCAAATGGGGGCCTTCATGCTCCAGTGTTTTAAGAGGGACCCCCGTATAAAAAGCATAAAGGGCAAGGATCAGTACTGGGTGGCAACGTACTTAGACCCCCGGTACAAACAAAACCTGGTGGAAATGTTACCACCATCACAGAAGGCTATCAGAATGCAGCACTTCCAGGCCTTTTTTCGAGAAATGCTGCATTCTACTTTTGCGTGCGCTGGCAGAGGAATCTCCACTCACAGAGAAACAGTTGCGGGTACCAATCCAACAGCGCCTGCAAGAAGAGGGCGGTTTGAAGATGTGTTGGTCACTAATGATATGAGATCATTCTTTCAGCCGACCAGTGGCGGCTGGTGCTCCATTTTTTTGGGGGGGGCGCAAACAAAACCCCAACCAACCCCCCCCCGCCACTCGCAGACAATGGGACCTGCAGACAGACAGAGAGACAGATATTCCGATAGATAGATCGATAGATAGATAGATCGATAGATAGATAGATAGATAGATAATTAGATAGACAGACAGATAGATAGATATATAGATAGATAATTAGATAGACAGACAGATAGATAGATAATAAGATAGATAGATAGATAGATAGATAGATAGATAGATAGATAGATAGATAGATAGATAGATAGATAGATAATAAGATAGATAGATAGATAGATAGATAGATAGATAGATAGATAGATAGATAGATAGATAGATAGAGGGGAGGGAGCGAGAGATAGAGCTATAGATAATTAGATAGATAGATAGATTGATAGGTAGATAGAGAGAGATAGAGAGACATAGCTAGATAGAGCTATAGATAAATAGATAATTAAACAGATAGATAGATGGAGGGAGGGGGAGAGAGATAGAGCTAGATAATTCGATAGATAGATAGATAGATAGATAGATAGATAGATAGATAGATAGACAATTAAACAGATAGAGAGAGACAGAGAAAGAGAGAGAGGGAGAGAGATAGAGCGATAGATAGATAATTAAACAGACAGATAGATAGATAGCTGGACAGATAGATGGATATAGATAGATAATTAGATAGATAGATAGATAGATAGATAGATAGATAGCGAGACAGACAGATAGATAGATAGCGAGACAATTAGACAGACAGGTAGCTATAGATAGATAATTAGATAGATAGATAATTAGACAGACAGGTAGATGTAGATAAATAGATAGATAGATAGATAGATAGATAGATAGATAGATAGAGATTATACAGATAGATATAGATAGATAATTAGATAGACAGACAAATAGATAGATAGATAGATAGATAGATAGATAGATAGATAGATAGATAGAGGGGAGGGAGCGAGAGATAGAGCTATAGATAATTAGATAGATAGATAGATTGATAGGTAGATAGAGAGAGATAGAGAGACATAGCTAGATAGAGACATCGAGCTATAGATAGAGAGATAGATAGATAATTAAACAGACAGATAGATAGACAGACAGGTAGATATAGATAGATAATTAGATAGATAAATAGATAATTAGGCAGATAGCGATAGATAGATAGATAGATAGATAGATAGATAGATAGATAGATAGATAATTAAACAGACTGATAGACAGACAGATAGATATAGATAGATAATTAGATAGATAAATAGATAATTAGACAGAGGTAGCTAATAGATAGATAGAGAGAGAGAGAGAGAGAGAGATAGATAGGACAGATAGATAGATAATTAGATAGATAAATAGATAATTAGACAGAGGTAGCTGATAGATAGATAGATAGATAGATAGATAGATAGATAGATAGATAGATACACATAGAGAGAGATAGATAGATAGATAGATAGATAGATAGATAGATAGATAGAGAGAGAGAGAGCGGGGGACAGTCAGATAGATTAGATAGACAGACAGAGATAAGAGATGCACAGCTGCAGGACGCAGTACTCTAAGCCCTCACACACATACAGGAGATGTGAAGCACGGCACCCTCCCCCCTCCCTCCTCCTGTCCACACAGGTGTACGTTTAATAAACTGTGATAAGCCGAGATCATGATGATCACGGCTGATCACTGCTTATCACAGAGCATTGC